>NW_027043580.1:0-69733 GCF_036013475.1 Columba livia | reverse complement strand
GGCTTTCTTTCCCTTTTCTTTGGGCTGTCTTTCCCCTTTCTTTGGGCTTTCTTTCCCCTTCTTTGGCTTTCTCTCCCTTTTCTTTGGGCTTTCTTTGGGCTTTCTTTGGGCTTTCTTTGGCTTTCTCTGGGCTTTATTTCCCCTTTCTTTGGGCTTTCTTTCCCCTTTCTTTGGGCTTTCTTTGAGCTTTCTTTCCCCTTTCTTTAGGCTTTCTTTCCCCTTTCTTTGGGCTTTCTTTGGGCTTTCTTTCCCCTTTGTTTGGGCTTTGTTTGGGCTTTCTTTCCCCTTTCTTTGGGCTTTCTTTCCCCTTTCTTTGGGCTTTCTTTGGGCTTTCTTTCCCCTTTCATTGGGCTTTGTTTCCCCTTTCTTTGGGCTTTCTTTAGGCTTTCTTTAGGCTTTCTTTGGGCTTTCTTTGGGCTTTCTTTGGGCTTTCTTTGGGCTTTCATTCCCCTTTCTTTGGGCTTTCTTTGGTCATTCTTTCCACTTTCTTTGGGCTTTCTTTGGGCTTTCTTTCCCCTTTCTTTGGGCTTTCTTTCCCCTTTCTTTGGGCTTTCTTTGAGCTTTCTTTCCCCTTTCTTTGGGCTTTCTTTCCCCTTTCTTTCCCCTTTCTTTGGGGTTTCTTTGGGCTTTCTTTCCACTTTCTTTGGGCTTTCTTTGGGCTTTCTTTCCCCTTTCTTTCCACTTTCTTTGGGCTTTCTTTGGGCTTTCTTTCCCCTTTCTTTGGGCTTTCTTTCCCCCTTCTTTGTGGTTTCTTTCTCCTTTCTTTGGGCTTTCTTTCCCCTTTCTGTGGGCTTTCTTTGGGCTTTCTTTGGGCTTTCTTTGGGCTTTCTTTCCCCTTTCTTTGGGCTTTCTTTCCCCTTTCTTTGGGCTTTGTTTCCCCTTTCTTTGGGCTTTCTTTGGGCTTTCTTTCCCCATTCTTTGGGCTTTCTTTGGGCTTTCTTTCCCATTTCTTTGGGCTTTCTTTCCCCTTTCTTTGGGCTTTCTTTGGGCTTTCTTTCCCCTTTCTTTGGGCTTTGTTTCCCCTTTCTTTGGGCTTTCTTTGGGCTTTCTTTCCCTTTTCTTTGGGCTTTCTTTCCCCTTTCTTTGGGCTTTCTTTGGGCTTTCTTTCCCCTTTCTTTGGGCTTTCTTTCCCCTTTCTTTGGGCTGTCTTTCCCCTTGCTTTGGGCTTTCTTTCCCCTTTCTTTGGGCTTTCTTTCCCCTTTCTTTGGGCTTTCTTTCCCCTTTCTTTGGGCTTTCTTTCCCCTTTCTTTGGGCTTTCTTTCCCCTTTCTTTGGGCTTTCTTTGAGCTTTCTTTCCCCTTTCTTTGGGCTTTCTTTCCCCTATCTTTGGGCTTTCTTTGGGCTTTCTTTCCCCTTTCTTTGGGCTTTCTTTCCCCTTTCTTTGGGCTTTTTTTGCGCTTTCTTTCCCCTTTCCTTGGGCTTTCTTTCCCCTTTCTTTCCCCTTTCTTTGGGCTTTCTTTGGGCTTTCTTTCCCTTTCTTTGGGCATTCTTTCCCGTTTCTTTGGGCTTTCTTTGGGCTTTCTTTGGGCTTTCTTTCCCTTTTCTTTCCACTTTCTTTGGGCTTTCTTTGGGCTTTCTTTGGGCTTTCTTTCCCCTTTCTTTGGGCTTTCTTTGGGCTTTCTTTCCCGTTTCTTTGGGCTTTCTTTGCCCTTTCTTTGGGCTTTCTTTGGGCTTTCTTTGGGCTTTCATTCCCCTTTCTTTGGGCTTTCTTTGGTCATTCTTTCCACTTTCTTTGGGCTTTCTTTGGGCTTTCTTTCCCCTTTCTTTGGGCTTTCTTTCCCCTTTCTTTGGGCTTTCTTTGAGCTTTCTTTCCCTTTCTTTGGGCTTTCTTTCCCCTTTCTTTCCCCTTTCTTTGGGGTTTCTTTGGGCTTTCTTTCCACTTTCTTTGGGCTTTCTTTGGGCGTTCTTTCCCCTTTCTTTCCACTTTCTTTGGGCTTTCTTTGGGCTTTCTTTCCCTTTCTTTGGCTTTCTTTCCCCTTCTTTGTGGTTTCTTTCTCCTTTCTTTGGGCTTTCTTCCCCTTTCTGTGGGCTTTCTTTGGGCTTTCTTTCCCCTTTCTTTGGGCTTTCTTTCCCTTTCTTTGGGCTTTCTTTGGGTTTCTTTCCCCTTTCTTTGGGCTTTCTTTGGGCTTTCTTTGGGCTTTCTTTCCCTTTCTTTGGGCTTTCTTTCCCCTTTCTTTGGGCTTTCTTTAGGCCTTTCTTTGGGCTTTCTTTCCTCTTTCTTTGGGCTTTCTTTCCCCTTTCTTTGGGCTTTCTTTGGGCTGTCATTCCCCTTTCTTTGGGCTTTCTTTCCCCTATCTTTGGGCTTTCTTTGGCTTTCTTTCCCCTTTCTTTGGGATTTGTTTCCCCTTTCTTTGGGCTTTCTTTGGGCTTTCTTTCCCCTTTCTTTGGGCGTTCTTCCCTTTCTTTGGGCTTTGTTTCCCCTGTCTTTGGGCTTTCTTTAGGCTTTCTTTAGGCTTTCTTTTGGCTTTCTTTCCCCTTTCTTTGGGCTTTCTTTGGGCTTTCTTTCCCATTTCTTTGGGCTTTCTTTCCCTTTCTTTGGGCTTTCTTTGGGCTTTCTTTCCCCTTTCTTTGGGCTTTCTTTCCCCTTTCTTTGGGCTTTCTTTCCCCTTTCTTTGGGCTTTCTTTCCCTTTCTTTGGGCTTTCTTTCCCTTTTCTTTGGACTTTCTTGGGCTTTCTTTGGGCTTTCTTGGGCTCTCTCTGGGATTTCTTTCCCCTTTCTTTGGGCTTTCTTTGGGCTTTCTTTCCCTTTCTTCCACTTTCTTTGGGCTTTCTTAGGGCTTTCTTTGGGCTTTCTTTCCCCTTTCTTAGGGCTTTCTTTGGGCTTTCTTTCCCCTTTCTTTGGGCTTTCTTTCCCCTTTCTTTGTGCTTTCCTTCAGGTTTCTTTGGGCTTTCTTAGGGCTTTCTTTCCCCTTTCTTTGGGTTTTCTTTGGGCATTCTTTGTGCTTTCTTTGGGCTTTCATTCCCCTTTCTTTGGGCTTTCTTTGAGCTTTCTTTCCCCTTTCTTTGTGCTTTCTTTGGTCTTTCTTTCCCCTTTCTTTGGGCTTTCTTTGGGCTTTCTTTCCCCTTTCTTTGGGATTTCTATCCCCTTTCTTTGGGCTTCTTTCCCCTTTCTTTGGGCTTTCTTTGGGCTTTCTTTCCCCTTTCTTTGGGCTTTCTTTCCCCTTTCTTTGGGCTTTCTTTCCCTTTCTTTGGGCTTTGTTTCCCCTTTCTTTGGCTTTCTTTCCCCTTTCTTTGGGCTTTCTTTCCCCTTCTTTCCCCTTTCTTTGGGCTTTCTTTGGGCTTTCTTTGGGCTTTCTTCCCCTTTCTTTCCACTTTCTTTGGGCTTTCTTTCCCTTTTCTTTGGGCTTTATTTCCCCTTTCTTTGGGCTTTCTTTCCCCTTTCTTTGGGTTTCTTGCCCCTTTCTTTGGGCTTTCTTTCCCCTTTCTTTGGGCTTTCTTTCCCCTTTCTTTGGGCTTTCTTTGAGCTTTCTTTCCCCTTTCTTTGGGCTTTCTTTCCCCTTTCTTTGGGCTTTCTTTGGGCTTTCTTTCCCTTTGTTTGGGCTTTCTTTGGGCTTTCTTTCCCCTTTCTTTGGCTTTCTTTCCCCTTTCTTTGGGCTTTCTTTCCCCTTTCATTGGGCTTTGTTTCCCTTTCTTTGGGCTTTCTTTAGGCTTTCTTTAGGCTTTCTTTGGGCTTTCTTTGGGCTTTCTTTGGGCTTTCTTTGGGCTTTCATTCCCCTTTCTTTGGGCTTTCTTTGGTCATTCTTTCCACTTTCTTTGGGCTTTCTTTGGCTTTCTTTCCCCTTTCTTTGGGCTTTCTTTCCCCTTTCTTTGGGCTTTCTTTGAGCTTTCTTTCCCCTTTCTTTGGGCTTTCTTTCCCCTTTCTTTCCCCTTTCTTTGGGGTTTCTTTGGGCTTTCTTTCCACTTTCTTTGGGCTTTCTTTGGGCTTTCTTTCCCCTTTCTTTCCACTTTCTTTGGGCTTTCTTTAGGCTTTCTTTAGGCTTTCTTTTGGCTTTCTTTCCCCTTCTTGTGGTTTCTTTCTCCTTTCTTTGGGCTTTCTTTCCCCTTTCTGTGGGCTTTCTTTGGGCTTTCTTTGGGCTTTCTTTGGGCTTTCTTTCCCCTTTCTTTGGGCTTTCTTTCCCCTTACTTTGGGCTTTGTTTCCCCTTTCTTTGGGCTTTCTTTGGGCTTTCATTCCTCATTCTTTGGGCTTTCTTTGGGCTTTCTTACCCATTTCTTTGGGCTTTCTTTCCCTTTCTTTGGGCTTTCTTTGGGCTTTCTTTCCCCTTTCTTTGGGCTTTGTTTCCCCTTTCTTTGGGCTTTCTTTGGGCTTTCTTTCCCTTTTCTTTGGGCTTTCTTTCCCCTTTCTTTGGCTTTCTTTCCCCTTTCTTTGGGCTTTCTTTCCCTTTCTTTGGGCTGTCTTTCCCCTTGCTTTGGGCTTTCTTTCCCTTTCTTTGGGCTTTCTTTCCCCTTTCTTTGGGCTTTCTTTCCCCTTTCTTTGGGCTTTCTTTCCCCTTTCTTTGGGCTTTCTTTCCCATTTCTTTGGGCTTTCTTTGAGCTTTCTTTTCCCCTTTCTTTGGGCTTTCTTTCCCCTATCTTTGGGCTTTCTTTGGGCTTTCTTTCCCCTTTCTTTGGGCTTTCTTTCCCCTTTCTTTGGGCTTTTTTTGCGCTTTCTTTCCCCTTTCCTTGGGCTTTCTTTCCCCTTTCTTTCCCCTTTCTTTGGGCTTTCTTTGGGCTTTCTTTCCCTTTCTTTGGGCATTCTTTCCCCTTTCTTTGGGCTTTCTTTGGGCTTTCTTTGGGCTTTCTTTCCCCTTTCTTTGGGCTTTCTTTCCCCTTTCTTTGGGCTTTCTTTCCCCTTTCTTTGGGCTTTCTTTCCCTTTCTTTGGGCTTTCTTTCCCTTTTCTTTGGACTTTCTTTGGGCTTTCTTTGGGCTTTCTTTGGGCTCTCTCTGGGATTTCTTTCCCCTTTCTTTGGGCTTTCTTTGGGCTTTCTTTCCCCTTTCTTTCCACTTTCTTTGGGCTTTCTTAGGGCTTTCTTTGGGCTTTCTTTCCCCTTTCTTAGGGCTTTCTTTGGGCTTTCTTTCCCTTTCTTGGGCTTTCTTTCCCTTTCTTGTGCTTTCCTTCAGGTTTCTTTGGGCTTTCTTAGGGCTTTCTTTCCCCTTTCTTTGGGTTTTCTTTGGGCATTCTTTGTGCTTTCTTTGGGCTTTCATTCCCCTTTCTTTGGGCTTTCTTTGAGCTTTCTTCCCCTTTCTTTGTGCTTTCTTTGGTCTTTCTTTCCCCTTTCTTTGGGCTTTCTTTGGGCTTTCTTTCCCCTTTCTTTGGGATTTCTATCCCCTTTCTTTGGGCTTTCTTTCCCCTTTCTTTGGGCTTTCTTTGGGCTTTCTTTCCCTTTCTTTGGGCTTTCTTTCCCCTTTCTTTGGGCTTTCTTTCCCCTTTCTTTGGCTTTGTTTCCCCTTTCTTTGGGCTTTCTTTCCCCTTTCTTTGGGCTTTCTTTCCCCTTTCTTTCCCCTTTCTTTGGGCTTTCTTTGGGCTTTCTTTGGGCTTTCTTTCCCCTTTCTTTCCACTTTCTTTGGGCTTTCTTTCCCTTTTCTTTGGGCTTTCTTTCCCCTTTCTTTGGGCTTTCTTTCCCTTTCTTTGGGTTTCTTGCCCTTTCTTTGGGCTTTCTTTCCCCTTTCTTTGGGCTTCTTTCCCCTTTCTTTGGGCTTTCTTTGAGCTTTCTTTCCCCTTTCTTTGGGCTTTCTTTCCCCTTTCTTTGGGCTTTCTTTGGGCTTTCTTTCCCCTTTGTTTGGCTTTCTTTGGGCTTTCTTTCCCCTTTCTTTGGGCTTTCTTTCCCCTTTCTTTGGGCTTTCTTTCCCCTTTCATTGGGCTTTGTTTCCCCTTTCTTTGGGCTTTCTTTAGGCTTTCTTTAGGCTTTCTTTGGGCTTTCTTTGGGCTTTCTTTGGGCTTCTTGGGCTTTCATTCCCTTTCTTTGGGCTTTCTTTGTCATTCTTTCCACTTTCTTTGGGCTTTCTTTGGGCTTTCTTTCCCCTTTCTTTGGGCTTTCTTTCCCCTTTCTTTGGGCTTTCTTTGAGCTTTCTTTCCCCTTTCTTTGGGCTTTCTTTCCCCTTTCTTTCCCCTTTCTTTGGGGTTTCTTTGGGCTTTCTTTCCACTTTCTTTGGGCTTTCTTTGGGCTTTCTTTCCCTTTTCTTTCCACTTTCTTTGGGCTTTCTTTTGGCTTTCTTTAGGCTTTCTTTTGGCTTTCTTTCCCCCTTCTTTGTGGTTTCTTTCTCCTTTCTTTGGGCTTTCTTTCCCTTTCTGTGGGCTTTCTTTGGGCTTTCTTTGGGCTTTCTTTGGCTTCTTTCCCCTTTCTTTGGGCTTTCTTTCCCCTTACTTTGGGCTTTGTTTCCCTTTCTTTGGGCTTTCTTTGGGCTTTCATTCCTCATTCTTTGGGCTTTCTTGGGCTTTCTTACCCATTTCTTTGGGCTTTCTTTCCCTTTCTTTGGGCTTTCTTTGGGCTTTCTTTCCCCTTTCTTGGGCTTTGTTTCCCCTTTCTTTGGGCTTTCTTTGGGCTTTCTTTCCCTTTTCTTTGGGCTTTCTTTCCCTTTCTTTGGGCTTTCTTTCCCCTTTCTTTGGGCTTTCTTTCCCCTTTCTTTGGCTGTCTTTCCCCTTGCTTTGGGCTTTCTTTCCCCTTTCTTTGGGCTTTCTTTCCCTTTCTTTGGGCTTTCTTTCCCCTTTCTTTGGGCTTTCTTTCCCCTTTCTTTGGGCTTTCTTTCCCATTTCTTTGGCTTTCTTTGAGCTTTCTTTCCCCTTTCTTTGGGCTTTCTTTCCCCTATCTTTGGGCTTTCTTTGGGCTTTCTTTCCCCTTTCTTTGGGCTTTCTTTCCCCTTTCTTTGGGCTTTTTTTGCGCTTTCTTTCCCCTTTCCTGGGCTTTCTTTCCCTTTCTTTCCCTTTCTTTGGGCTTTCTTTGGGCTTTCTTTCCCTTTCTTTGGGCATTCTTTCCCTTTCTTTGGGCTTTCTTTGGGCTTTCTTTGGCTTTCTTCCCTTTTCTTTCCACTTTCTTTGGGCTTTCTTTGGGCTTTCTTTGGGCTTTCTTTCCCTTTCTTTGGGCTTTCTTTGGGCTTTCTTTCCCGTTTCTTTGGGCTTTCTTTCCCCTTTCTTGGGCTTTCTTTGGCTTTCTTTGGCTTTCATTCCCCTTTCTTTGGGCTTTCTTTGGTCATTCTTTCCACTTTCTTTGGGCTTTCTTGGCTTTCTTTCCCCTTTCTTTGGGCTTTCTTTCCCCTTTCTTTGGGCTTTCTTTGAGCTTTCTTTCCCCTTTCTTTGGGCTTTCTTTCCCCTTTCTTTCCCTTTCTTTGGGGTTTCTTTGGCTTTCTTTCCACTTTCTTTGGGCTTTCTTTGGGCTTTCTTTCCCCTTTCTTTCCCCTTTCTTTGGGCTTTCTTTGGGGCTTACTTTCCCCTTTCTTTGGGCTTTCTTTCCCCCTTCTTTGTGGTTTCTTTCTCCTTTCTTTGGGCTTTCTTCCCTTTCTGTGGGCTTTCTTTGGGCTTTCTTTGGGCTTTCTTTGGCTTTCTTTCCCCTTTCTTGGCTTTCTTTCCCCTTTCTTTGGGCTTTCCTTGGGCTTTCTTTGGGCTTTCTTTGGGTTTCTTTCCCTTTCTTTGGGCTTTCTTTGGGCTTTCTTTGGCTTTCTTTCCCTTTCTTTGGGCTTTCTTTCCCCTTTCTTTGGGCTTTCTTAGCCTTTCTTTGGGCTTTCTTTCCTCTTCTTTGGCTTTCTTTCCATTTCTTTGGGCTTTCTTTGGGCTGTCATTCCCCTTCTTTGGGCGTTCTTTCCCCTTTCTTTGGGCGTTCTTTCCCTTTCTTTGGGCTTTGTTCCCCTTTCTTTGGCTTTCTTTAGGCTTTCTTTGGCTTTCTTTTGCTTTCTTCCTTTTCTTTGGGCTTTCTTTGGGCTTTCTTTCCCTTTTCTTTGGCTTTCTTTCCCCTTTCTTTGGGCTTTCTTTCCCCTTTCTTTGGGCTTTCTTTCCCCTTCTTTGGGCTTTCTTTCCCCTTTCTTTGGGCTTTCTTCCCCTTTCTTTGGGCTTTCTTTCCCTTTTCTTTGGGACTTTCATTGGGCTTTCTTTGGGCTTTCTTTGGGCTCTCTCTGGGCTTTCTTTCCCTTTCTTTGGGCTTTCTTTGGGCTTTCTTTCCCTTTCTTCACTTTCTTTGGGCTTTCTTAGGGCTTTCTTTGGGCTTTCTTTCCCCTTTCTTTGGGCTTTCTTTCCCTTTCTTTGTGCTTTCCTTCGGGTTTCTTTGGGCTTTCTTAGGGCTTTCTTTCCCCTTTCTTTGGGTTTTCTTTGGGCTTTCTTTGGGCTTTCTTTGGGCTTTCATCCCCTTTCTTTGGGCTTTCTTTGATCTTTCTTTCCCCTTTCTTTGGGCTTTCTTTGGTCTTTCTTTCCCCTTTCTTTGGGCTTTCTTTGGGCTTTCTATCCCCTTTCTTTGTGCTTTCTTTCCCCTTTCTTTGGGCTTTCTTTGGGCTTTCTTTCCCCTTTCTTTGGGCTTTCTTTCCCCTTTCTTTGGGCTTTCTTTCCCCTTTCTTTGGCTTTGTTTCCCCTTTCTTTGGGCTTTCTTTCCCCTTTCTTTGGGCTTTCTTTGCGCTTTCTTTCCCCTTTCTTTGGCTTTCTTTGGCTTTCTTTGGGCTTTCTTTCCCCTTTCTTTCCACTTTCTTTGGGCTTTTTTTCCCTTTTCTTTGGGCTTTCTTTCCCCTTTCTTTGGGCTTTCTTTGGGCTTTCTTTCCCCCTTCTTTGGGCTTTCTTTCCCTTTCTTTGGGCTGTCTTTCCCCTTTCTTTGGGCTTTCTTTCCCCTTTCTTTGGGCTTTCTCTCCCTTTTCTTTGGGCTTTCTTTGGGCTTTCTTTGGGCTTTCTTTGGGCTTTCTCTGGGCTTTATTTCCCCTTTCTTTGGGCTTTCTTTCCCCTTTCTTTGGGCTTTCTTTGGGCTTTCTTTCCCTTTCTTTGGGCTTTCTTTCCCCTTTCTTTGGGTTTCTTGCCCCTTTCTTTGGGCTTTCTTCCCCTTTCTTTGGGCTTTCTTTCCCCTTTCTTTGGGCTTTCTTTGGGCTTTCTTTCCCCTTTGTTTGGGCTTTCTTTGGGCTTTTTTCCCCTTTCTTTGGCTTTCTTTCCCTTTCTTTGGGCTTTCTTTGGGCTTTCTTTCCCCTTTCATTGGGCTTTGTTTCCCCTTTCTTTGGGCTTTCTTTAGGCTTTCTTTAGGCTTTCTTTGGCTTTCTTTGGGCTTTCTTTGGGCTTTCTTTGGCTTTCATTCCCCTTTCTTTGGGCTTTCTTTGGTCATTCTTTCCACTTTCTTTGGGCTTTCTTGGGCTTTCTTTCCCCTTTCTTTGGGCTTTCTTTCCCCTTTCTTTGGGCTTTCTTTGAGCTTTCTTTCCCCTTTCTTTGGGCTTTCTTTCCCCTTTCTTTCCCCTTTCTTTGGGGTTTCTTTGGGCTTTCTTTGGGCTTTCTTTCCCCTTTCTTTCCACTTTCTTTGGGCTTTCTTTGGGCTTTCTTTCCCCTTTCTTTGGGCTTTCTTTCCCCTTCTTTGTGGTTTCGTTCTCCTTTCTTTGGGCTTTCTTTCCCCTTTCTGTGGGCTTTCTTTGGGCTTTCTTTGGGCTTCTTGGGCTTTCTTTCCCCTTTCTTTGGGCTTTCTTTCCCCTTTCTTGGGCTTTCTTTCCCCTTTCTTTGGGCTTTCTTTGGGCTTTCTTTCCCATTCTTTGGGCTTTCTTTGGGCTTTCTTTCCCATTTCTTTGGGCTTTCTTTCCCCTTTCTTTGGGCTTTCTTTGGGCTTTCTTTTCCCTTTCTTGGGCTTTGTTTCCCCTTTCTTTGGGCTTTCTTTCCCTTTTCTTGGGCTTTCTTTCCCCTTCTTTGGGCTTTCTTTGGGCTTTCTTTCCCCTTTCTTTGGGCTTTCTTTCCCCTTTCTTTGGGCTGTCTTTCCCCTTGCTTTGGGCTTTCTTTCCCCTTTCTTTGGCTTTCTTTCCCCTTTCTTTGGGCTTTCTTTCCCCTTTCTTTGGGCTTTCTTTCCCCTTTCTTGGGCTTTCTTTCCCCTTTCTTGGGCTTTCTTTGAGCTTTCTTTCCCCTTTCTTTGGGCTTTCTTTCCCCTATCTTTGGGCTTTCTTTGGGCTTTCTTTCCCCTTTCTTTGGGCTTTCTTTCCCCTTTCTTTGGGCTTTTTTTGCGCTTTCTTTCCCTTTCCTTGGGCCTTTCTTTCCCCTTTCTTTCCCCTTTCTTAGGCTTTCTTTGGCTTTCTTTCCCTTTCTTTGGGCATTCTTTCCCCTTTCTTTGGGCTTTCTTTGGGCTTTCTTTGGTTTCTTTCCCTTTTCTTTCCACTTTCTTTGGGCTTTCTTGGGCTTTCTTTGGCTTTCTTTCCCCTTTCTTTGGGCTTTCTTTGGCTTTCTTTCCCGTTTCTTTGGGCTTTCTTTCCCCTTTCTTTGGGCTTTCTTTGGGCTTTCTTTGGGCTTTCTTTCCCCTTTCTTTGGGCTTTCTTTGGGCTTTCTTTGGGCTTTCTTTGGGCTTTCATTCCCTTTATTTGAGCTTTCTTTGGTCATTCTTTCCACTTTCTTTGGGCTTTCTTGGGCTTTCTTTCCCCTTTCTTTGGGCTTTCCTTCCCCTTTCTTTGGGCTTTCTTTGAGCTTTCTTTCCCCTTTCTTTGGGCTTTCTTTCCCCTTTCTTTCCCCTTTCTTTGGGGTTTCTTTGGGCTTTCTTTCCACTTTCTTTGGGCTTTCTTCGGGCTTACTTTCCCCTTTCTTTCCACTTTCTTTGTGCTTTCTTTGGGCTTTCTTTCCCCTTTCTTTGGGCTTTCTTTCCCCCTTCTTTGTGGTTTCTTCTCCTTTCTTTGGGCTTTCTTTCCCCTTTCTGTGGGCTTTCTTTGGGCTTTCTTGGGCTTTCTTGGGCTTTCTTTCCCCTTTCTTTGGGCTTTCTATCCCCTTTCTTTGGGCTTTCCTTGGGCTTTCTTTGGGCTTTCTTTGGGTTTCTTTCCCCTTTCTTTGGGCTTTCTTTGGGCTTTCTTTGGGCTTTCTTTGGGCTTTCTTTGGGCTTTCTTTCCCCTTTCTTTGGGCTTTCTTTCCTCTTTCTTTGGGCTTTCTTTCCCCTTTCTTTGGGCTTTCTTTGGCTGTCATTCCCTTTCTTTGGGCTTTCTTTCCCCTATCTTTGGCTTTCTTTGGGCTTTCTTTCCCCTTTCTTTGGATTTGTTTCCCCTTTCTTTGGGCTTTCTTTGGGCTTTCTTCCCCCTTTCTTTGGGCGTTCTTTCCCCTTTCTTTGGGCTTTCTTTCCCCTTTCTTGGGCTTTGTTTCCCTTTCTTTGGGCTTTCTTTAGGCTTTCTTTAGGCTTTCTTTGGCTTTCTTTCCCTTTCTTTGGGCTTTCTTTGGGCTTTCTTCCTTTTCTTGGGCTTTCTTTCCCCTTTCTTTGGGCTTTCTTTGGGCTTTCTTTCCCCTTTCTTTGGGCTTTCTTTCCCCTTTCTTTGGGCTTTCTTATCCCTTTCTTTGGGCTTTCTTTCCCTTTTCTTTGGGCTTTCTTTCCCTTTTCTTTGGACTTTCTTTGGGCTTTCTTTGGGCTTTCTTTGGGCTCTCTCTGGCTTTCTTTCCCCTTTCTTTGGGCTTTCTTTGGGCTTTCTTTCCCCTTTCTTTCCACTTTCTTTGGGCTTTCTTAGGGCTTTCTTTGGGCTTTCTTTCCCCTTTCTTAGGGCTTTCTTTGGGCTTTCTTTCCCTTTCTTTGGGCTTTCTTTCCCCTTTCTTTGTGCTTTCCTTCGGGTTTCTTTGGGCTTTCTTAGGGCTTTCTTTCCCCTTTCTTGGGTTTTCTTTGGGCTTTCTTTGGGCTTTCTTTGGGCTTTCTTTCCCCTTTCTTTGGCTTTCTTTGAGCTTTCTTTCCCCTTTCTTTGGGCTTTCTTTGGTCTTTCTTTCCCCTTTCTTTGGGCTTTCTTTGGGCTTTCTTTCCCCTTTCTTTGGGATTTCTATCCCCTTTCTTGGGCTTTCTTTCCCCTTTCTTTGGGCTTTCTTTCCCCTTTCTTTGGGCTTTCTTTCCCCTTTCTTTGGGCTTTCTTTCCCCTTTCTTTGGGCTTTGTTTCCCCTTTCTTTGGGCTTTCTTTCCCCTTTCTTTGGGCTTTCTTTGTGCTTTCTTTCCCCTTTCTTTGGGCTTTCTTTGGGCTTTCTTTCCCCTTTCTTTCCACTTTCTTTGGGCTTTCTTTCCTTTTCTTTGGGCTTTCTTTCCCCTTCTTTTGGGCTTTCTTTGGGCTTTCTTTCCCCCTTCTTTGGGCTTTCTTTCCCCTTTCTTTGGGCTGTCTTTCCCCTTTCTTTGGGCTTTCTTTCCCCTTTCTTTGGGCTTTCTCTCCCTTTTCTTTGGCTTTCTTTGGCTTTCTTTGGGCTTTCTTTGGGCTTTCTCTGGGCTTTCTTTCCCTTTCTTTGGGCTTTCTTTCCCCTTTCTTTGGGCTTTCTTTGGGCTTTCTTTCCCCTTTCTTTGGGCTTCTTTCCCCTTTCTTTGGGTTTCTTTCCCTTTCTTTGGGCTTTCTTTCCCCTTTCTTTGGGCTTTCTTTCCCTTTCTTTGGCTTTCTTTGAGCTTTCTTTCCTCTTTTTTTGGGCTTTCTTTCCCCTTTCTTTGGGCTTTCTTTGGGCTTTCTTTCCCTTTGTTTGGGCTTTCTTTGGCTTTCTTTCCCCTTTCTTTGGGCTTTCTTTCCCCTTTCTTTGGCTTTCTTTGGGCTTTCTTTCCCCTTTCATTGGGCTTTGTTTCCCCTTCTTTGGGCTTTCTTTAGGCTTTCTTTAGGCTTTCTTTGGGCTTTCTTTGGGCTTTCTTTCCTTTTCTTTGGGCTTTCTTTCCCCTTTCTTTGGGCTTTCTTTCCCCTTTCTTTGGGCTTTCTTTCCCCTTTCTTTGGGCTTTCTTTCCCCTTTCTTTGGGCTTTCCTTGGGCTTTCTTTGGGTTTTCTTTCCCCTTTCGTTGGGCTTTCTTTCCCCTTTCTTGAACTTTCTTTCCCTTTTCTTTGGGCTTTCTTTCGGCTTTCTTTGGGCTTTCTTTGGGATTTCTCTGGCTTTCTTTCCCCTTTCTTTGGCTTTCTTTCCCCTTTCTTTGGGCTGTCTTTCCCCTTTCTTTGGGCTGTCTTTCCCCTTTCTTTGGGCTTCTTTCCCTTTATTTGGCTTCTTTCCCTTTCTTTGACTTTCTTTGGGCTTTCTTTGGGCTTTTTTGGGCACTCTCTGGGCTTTCTTTCCCTTTCTTTGGGCTTTCTTTGGGCTTTCTTTCCCCTTTCTTTCCACTTTCTTTGGGCTTTCTAGGGCTTTCTTTGGGCTTTCTTTCCGCTTTCTTAGGGCTTTCTTTGGGCTTTCTTTCCCCTTTCTTTGGCTTTCTTTCCCCTTCTTTGGGCTTTTCTTGGGGTTTCTTTGTGCTTTCTTTGGGCTTTCTTTCCCCTTTCTTTGGGCTTTCTTTGGGCTTTCTTTGGGCTTTCATTCCCCTTTCTTTGGGCTTTCTTGAGCTTTCTTTCCCCTTTCTTTGGGCTTTCTTTGGTCTTTCTTTCCCCTTCTTTGGGCTTTCTTTGGGCTTTCTTTCCCCTTTCTTTGGGCTTTCTTTCCCTTTCTTTGGGCTTTCTTTGGGCTTTCTTTCCCCTTTCTTTGGGCTTTCTTTCCCCTTTCTTTGGCTTTCTTTCCCCTTTCTTTGGGCTTTGTTTCCCCTTTCTTTGGCTTTCTTTCCCCTTTCTTTGGGCTTTCTCTGCGCTTTCTTTCCCCTTTCTTTGGCTTTCTTGGGCTTTCTTTGGGCTTTCTTTGGGCTTCCTTTCCCTTTCTTCCACTTTCTTTGGGCTTTCTTTCCCTTTTCTTTGGGCTTTCTTTCCCCTTTCTTTGGGCTTTCTTTGGGCTTTCTTTCCCCCTTCTTTGGGCTTTCTTTCCCCTTTCTTTGGGCTGTCTTTCCCCTTTCTTTGGGCTTTCTTTCCCTTTCTTTGGGCTTTCTTTCCTTTTATTTGGGCTTTCTTTGGGCTTTCTTTGGGCTTTCTTTGGGCTTTCTCTGGGCTTTATTTCCCCCTTTCTTTGGGCTTTCTTTCCCCTTTCTTTGGGCTTTCTTTCCCCTTTCTTTGGGCTTTCTTTCCCCTTTTTTTGGGCATTCTTTCCCCTTTCCTTGGGCTTTCTTTGGGCTTTCTTTCCCCTTTCTTTGGTCTTTCTTTGGGCTTTCTTTCCCTTTCTTTGGGCTTTCTTTCCCCTTTCTTTGGGCTTCTTTGGGCTTTCTTTCCCCTTTCTTTGGGCTTTGTTTCCCCTTTCTTTGGCTTTCTTTAGGCTTTCTTTAGGCTTTCTTTGGGCTTTCTTTGGCTTTCTTTCCCTTTTCTGTGGGCTTTCTTTCCCTTTCTTTGGGCTTTCTATCCCCTTTCTTTGGGCTTTTTTTCCCCTTTCTTTGGGCTTTCCTTGGGCTTTCTTTGGCTTTCTTTGGGTTTCTTTCCCCTTTCCTTCCACTTTCTTTGGGCTTTCTTTGGCTTTCTTTGGGCTTTCTTTCCCCTTTCTTTAAACTTTCTTTCCCTTTTCTTTGGGCTTTCTTTGGGCTTTGTTTGGGCTTTCTTAGGTATTTCTCTGGGCTTTCTTTCCCCTTTCTTTGGGCTGTCTTTCTCCTTTCTTTGGGCTTTCTTTCCCTTTCTTTGGGCTTTCTTTCCCTTTCTTTGGGATTTCTTTGAGCTTTCTTTCCCCTTTTTTGGGCTTTCTTTGGGCTTTCTTTGGGCTTTCTTTCCCCTTTCTTCCCCTTTCTTTGGGCTTTCTTTGGGCTTTCTCCCCCTTTCTTTGGGCTTTCTTTCCCCTTTCTTTGGGCTTTATTTCCCCTTTCTTTGGGCTTTCTTCCCCTTTCCCTGGGCTTTCTTTCCCTTTCTTTGGGCTTTCTTTCCCCTCTCTTTGGGGTTTCATTGGGCTTTGTTTCCCTTTCTTTGGGCTTTCTTTAGGCTTTCTTTAGGCTTTCTTTGGCTTTCTTTGGGCTTTCTTTCCCTTTTCTTTGGGCTTTCTTTCCCCTTTCTTTGGGCTTTCTTTCCCCTTTCTTTGGCTTTCTTTCCCTTTCTTTGGGCTTTCTTTCCCTTTCTTTGGGCTTTCCTTGGGCTTTCTTTGGGTTTCTTTCCCCTTTCGTTGGGCTTTCTTTCCCCTTTCTTTGAACTTTCTTTCCCTTTTCTTTGGGCTTTCTTTCGGCTTTCTTTGGCTTTCTTTGGGATTTCTCTGGGCTTCTTTCCCCTTTCTTTGGGCTTTCTTTCCCTTTCTTTGGGCTGTCTTTCCCCTTTCTTTGGGCTGTCTTTCCCCTTCTTTGGGCTTTCTTTCCCCTTTCTTTGGGCTTTCTTTCCCTTTTCTTTGGACTTTCTTTGGGCTTTCTTTGGGCTTTTTTTGGGCTCTCTCTGGGCTTTCTTTCCCCTTTCTTTGGGCTTTCTTTGGGCTTTCTTTCCCCTTTCTTTGGGCTTTCTTTGGGCTTTCTTTCCCTTTCTTTGGGCTTTCTTTGGGCTTTCTTTGGGCTTTCTTTGGGCTTCCTTTCCCCTTTCTTTCCACTTTCTTTGGGCTTTCTTTCCCTTTTCTTTGGGCTTTCTTTCCCCTTTCTTTGGGCTTTCTTGGGCTTTCTTTCCCCCTTCTTTGGGCTTTCTTTCCCTTTCTTTGGGCTGTCTTTCCCTTTCTTTGGGCTTTCTTTCCCCTTTCTTTGGCTTTCTTTCCCTTTTCTTTGGGCTTTCTTTGGGCTTTCTTTGGGCTTTCTTTGGGCTTTCTCTGGCTTTATTTCCCCTTTCTTTGGGCTTTCTTTCCCCTTTCTTTGGGCTTTCTTTCCCCTTTCTTTGGGCTTTCTTTCCCTTTCTTTGGGCTTTCTTTCCCCTTTCTTTGGGCTTTCTTTGAGCTTTCTTTCCCCTTTTTTTGGGCATTCTTTCCCCTTTCCTTGGGCTTTCTTGGGCTTTCTTTCCCCTTTCTTTGGGCTTTCTTTGGGCTTTCTTTCCCTTTCTTTGGCTTTCTTTCCCCTTTCTTTGGGCTTTCTTTGGGCTTTCTTTCCCCTTTCTTTGGGCTTTGTTACCCCTTTCTTTGGGCTTTCTTTAGGCTTCTTTAGGCTTTCTTTGGCTTTCTTTGGCTTTCTTCCTTTTTCTTTGGCTTTCTTTCCCCTTTCTTTGGGCTTTCTATCCCCTTTCTTTGGGCTTTTTTTCCCTTTCTTTGGGCTTTCTTGGGCTTTCTTTGGGCTTTCTTTGGGTTTTCTTTCCCCTTTCCTTCCACTTTCTTTGGGCTTTCTTTGGCTTTCTTTGGGCTTTCTTTCCCCTTTCTTTAAACTTTCTTTCCCTTTTCTTTGGGCTTTCTTTGGGCTTTCTTTGGGCTTTATTAGGTATTTCTCTGGGCTTTCTTTCCCTTTATTTGGGCTGTCTTTCTCCTTTCTTTGGCTTTCTTTCCCCTTTCTTTGGGCTTTCTTTCCCCTTTCTTTTGATTTCTTTGAGCTTTCTTTCCCCTTTCTTTGGGCTTTCTTTGGGCTTTCTTTGGGCTTTCTTTCCCCTTTCTTTCCCCTTTCTTTGGGCTTTCTTTGGGCTTTCTTCCCCCTTTCTTGGGCTTTCTTTCCCCTTTCTTTGGGCTTTATTTCCCCTTTCTTTGGGCTTTCTTTCCCCTTTCCCTGGGCTTTCTTTCCCCTTTCTTTGGGCTTTCTTTCCCCTCTCTTTGGGGTTTCATTGGGCTTTGTTTCCCTTTCTTTGGGCTTTCTTTAGGCTTTCTTTAGGCTTTCTTTGGGCTTTCTTTGGGCTTTCTTTCCCTTTTCTTTGGGCTTTCTTTCCCCTTTCTTTGGGCTTTCTTTCCCCTTTCTTTGGCTTTCTTTCCCCTTTCTTTGGGCTTTCTTTCCCCTTTCTTTGGGCTTTCCTTGGGCTTTCTTTGGTTTTCTTTCCCCTTTCGTTGGGCTTTCTTTCCCTTTCTTTGAACTTTCTTTCCCTTTTCTTTGGGCTTTCTTTCGGCTTTCTTTGGCTTTCTTTGGATTTCTCTGGGCTTTCTTTCCCCTTTCTTTGGGCTTTCTTTCCCCTTTCTTTGGGCTGTCTTTCCCCTTTTTTTGGGCTGTCTTTCCCCTTTCTTTGGGCTTTCTTTCCCCTTTCTTTGGGCTTTCTTTCCCTTTTCTTTGGACTTTCTTTGGGCTTTCTTTGGGCTTTTTTTGGGCTCTCTCTGGGCTTTCTTTCCCCTTTCTTTGGGCTTTCTTTGGGCTTTCTTTCCCCTTTCTTTCCACTTTCTTTGGGCTTTCTTAGGGCTTTCTTGGGCTTTCTTTCCCCTTTCTTAGGGCTTTCTTTGGGCTTTCTTTCCCCTTTCTTTGGGCTTTCTTTCCCTTTCTTTGGGCTTTTCTTGGGTTTCTTTGTGCTTTCTTTGGGCTTTCTTTCCCCTTTCTTTGGGCTTTCTTTGGGCTTTCTTTGGGCTTTCATTCCCCTTTCTTTGGGCTTTCTTTGAGCTTTCTTTCCCTTTCTTTGGGCTTTCTTTGGTCTTTCTTTCCCCTTTCTTTGGGCTTTCTTTGGGCTTTCTTTCCCCTTTCTTTGGGCTTTCTTTCCCCTTTCTTTGGGCTTTCTTTGGTCTTTCTTTCCCCTTTCTTTGGGCTTTCTTTGGGCTTTCTTTCCCCTTTCTTTGGGCTTTCTTTCCCCTTTCTTTGGGCTTTCTTTGGGCTTTCTTTCCCCTTTCTTTGGGCTTTCTTTCCCTTTCTTTGGGCTTTCTTTCCCCTTTCTTTGGGCTTTGTTTCCCCTTTCTTTGGGCTTTTCTTTCCCCTTTCTTTGGGCTTTCTTTGCGCTTTCTTTCCCCTTTCTTTGGGCTTTCTTTGGCTTTCTTTGGGCTTTCTTTGGGCTTCCTTTCCCCTTTCTTTCCACTTTCTTTGGGCTTTCTTTCCCTTTTCTTTGGGCTTTCTTTCCCCTTTCTTTGGGCTTTCTTTGGGCTTTCTTTCCCCCTTCTTTGGGCTTTCTTTCCCCTTTCTTGGGCTGTCTTTCCCCTTTCTTTGGCTTTCTTTCCCCTTTCTTTGGGCTTTCTTTCCCTTTTCTTTGGGCTTTCTTTGGGCTTTCTTTGGGCTTTCTTTGGCTTTCTCTGGGCTTATTTCCCCTTTCTTTGGGCTTTCTTTCCCCTTTCTTGGGCTTTCTTTCCCCTTTCTTTGGGCTTTCTTTCCCCTTTCTTTGGGCTTTCTTTCCCCTTTCTTTGGGCTTTCTTTGAGCTTTCTTTCCCCTTTTTTTGGCCATTCTTTCCCCTTTCCTTGGGCTTTCTTTGGGCTTTCTTTCCCCTTTCTTTGGGCTTTCTTTGGGCTTTCTTTCCCCTTTCTTTGGGCTTTCTTTTCCCTTTCTTTGGGCTTTCTTTGGGCTTTCTTTCCCCTTTCTTTGGGCTTTGTTTCCCCTTTCTTTGGGCTTTCTTTAGGCTTTCTTTAGGCTTTCTTTGGGCTTTCTTTGGGCTTTCTTTCCTTTTCTTTGGGCTTTCTTTCCCTTTCTTTGGGCTTTCTATCCCCTTTCTTTGGGCTTTTTTTCCCTTTCTTTGGGCTTTCCTTGGGCTTTCTTTGGGCTTTCTTTGGGTTTTCTTTCCCCTTTCCTTCCACTTTCTTTGGGCTTTCTTTGGGCTTTCTTTGGGCTTTCTTTCCCCTTTCTTTAAACTTTCTTTAAACTTTCTTTCCCTTTTCTTTGGGCTTTCTTTGGGCTTTCTTTGGGCTTTCTTAGGTATTTCTCTGGGCTTTCTTTCCCCTTTCTTTGGGCTGTCTTTCTCCTTTCTTTGGGCTTTCTTTCCCCTTTCTTTGGGCTTTCTTTCCCTTTCTTTGGGATTTCTTTGAGCTTTCTTCCCCTTTCTTTGGGCTTTCTTTGGGCTTTCTTTGGGCTTTCTTTCCCCTTTCTTTCCCTTTCTTTGGGCTTTCTTTGGGCTTTCTTCCCCCTTTCTTTGGGCTTTCTTTCCCCTTTCTTTGGGCTTTATTCCCTTTCTTTGGGCTTTCTTTCCCCTTTCCCTGGGCTTTCTTTCCCCTTTCTTTGGGCTTTCTTTCCCCTCTCTTTGGGGTTTCTTTGGCTTTCTTTCCCCTTTCTTTGGGGTTTCTTTGGGCTTTCTTTCCCTTTCTTTGGGCTTTCTTTGGGCTTTCTTTCCCTTTCTTTGGGCTTTCTTTCCCCTTTCGTTGGGCTTTCTTTCCCCTTTCTTTGAACTTTCTTTCCCTTTTCTTTGGGCTTTCTTTCGGCTTTCTTTGGGCTTTCTTTGGGATTTCTCTGGGCTTTCTTTCCCCTTTCTTTGGGCTTTCTTTCCCCTTTCTTTGGCTGTTTTTCCCTTTCTTTGGGCTGTCTTTCCCCTTTCTTTGGGCTTTCTTTCCCCTTTCTTTGGGCTTTCTTTCCCTTTTCTTTGGACTTTCTTTGGGCTTTCTTTGGGCTTTCTTTGGGCTCTCTCTGGGGTTTCTTTCCCCTTTCTTTGGGCTTTATTTGGGCTTTCTTTCCCTTTCTTTCCACTTTCTTTGGGCTTTCTTAGGGCTTTCTTTGGCTTTCGTTCCCCTTTCTTAGGGCTTTCTTTGGGCTTTCTTTCCCCTTTCTTTGGGCTTTCTTTCCCCTTTCTTTGGGCTTTCTTTGAGCTTTCTTTCCCCTTTCTTTGGGCTTTCTTTGGTCTTTCTTTCCCCTTTCTTTGGGCTTTCTTTGGGCTTTCTTTCCCCTTTCTTTGGGCTTCTTTCCCCTTTCTTTGGGCTTTCTTTGGGCTTTCTTTCCCCTTTCTTTGGGCTTTCTTCCCCTTTCTTTGGGCTTTCTTTCCCCTTTCTTTGGCTTTGTTTCCCCTTTCTTTGGGCTTTCTTTCCCCTTTCTTTGGGCTTTCTTTGCGCTTTCTTTCCCTTTCTTTGGGCTTTCTTTGGGCTTTCTTTGGGCTTTCTTTGGGCTTCCTTTCCCCTTTCTTTCCACTTTCTTGGGCTTTCTTTCCCTTTTCTTTGGGCTTTCTTTCCCCTTTCTTTGGGCTTTCTTTGGGCTTTCTTTCCCCTTCTTTGGGCTTTCTTTCCCCTTTCTTTGGGCTGTCTTTCCCCTTTCTTTGGGCTTTCTTTCCCCTTTCTTGGGCTTCTTTGGGCTTTCTTTGGGCTTTCTTTGGGCTTTCTTTGGGCTTTCTCTGGGCTTTATTTCCCCTTTCTTTGGGCTTTCTTTCCCCTTTCTTTGGGTTTCTTTCCCTTTCTTTGGGCTTTCTTTCCCTTTCTTTGGGCTTTCTTTCCCTTTCTTTGGGCTTTCTTTCCCCTTTCTTTGGGCTTTCTTTGAGCTTTCTTTCCCCTTTTTTTGGGCATTCTTTCCCCTTTCCTTGGGCTTTCTTTGGGCTTTCTTTCCCCTTTCTTTGGGCTTTCTTTGGGCTTTCTTTCCCCTTTCTTTGGGCTTTCTTTCCCTTTCTTTGGCTTTCTTGGGCTTTCATTCCCCTTTCTTTGGGCTTTGTTTCCCCTTTCTTTGGGCTTTCTTTAGGCTTTCTTTAGGCTTTCTTTGGGCTTTCTTTGGGCTTTCTTTCACTTTTCTTTGGGCTTTCTTTCCCCTTTCTTTGGGCTTTCTATCCCCTTTCTTTGGGCTTTTTTTCCCTTTCTTTGGGCTTTCCTAGGCTTTCTTTGGGCTTTCTTTGGGTTTTCTTTCCCCTTTCCTTCCACTTTCTTTGGCTTTCTTTGGGCTTTCTTTGGGCTTTCTTTCCCCTTTCTTTAAACTTTCTTTCCCTTTTCTTTGGGATTTCTTTGGGCTTTCTTTGGGCTTTCTTAGGTATTTCTCTGGGCTTTCTTTCCCCTTTCTTTGGGCTTTCTTTCCCTTTCTTTGGGCTGTCTTTCCCCTTTCTTTGGGCTTTCTTTCCCTTTCTTTGGGCTTTCTTTCCCCTTTCTTTGGGATTTCTTTGAGCTTTCTTTCCCCTTTCTTTGGGCTTTCTTTGGCTTTCTTTGGGCTTTCTTTCCCCTTTCTTTCCCCTTTCTTTGGGCTTTCTTTGGGCTTTCTTTCCCCCTTCTTTGGGCTTTCTTTCCCCTTTCTTTGGGCTGTCTTTCCCCTTTCTTTGGGCTTTCTTTCCCCTTTCTTTGGGCTTCTTTCCCTTTCTTTGGGCTTTCTTTGGGCTTTCTTTGGGCTTTCTTTGGGCTTCTCTGGGCTTTATTTCCCCTTTCTTTGGGCTTTCTTTCCCCTTTCTTTGGGCTTTCTTTCCCCTTTCTTTGGGCTTTCTTTCCCTTTCTTTGGGCTTTCTTTGAGCTTTCTTTCCCCTTTTTTTGGGCATTCTTTCCCCTTTCCTTGGGCTTTCTTTGGGCTTTCTTTCCCCTTTCTTTGGGCTTTCTTTGGGCTTTCTTTCCCCTTTCTTTGGGCTTTCTTTCCCCTTTCTTTGGGCTTTCTTTGGGCTTTCTTTCCCCTTTCTTTGGGCTTTGTTTCCCCTTTCTTTGGGCTTTCTTTAGGCTTTCTTTAGGCTTTCTTTGGGCTTTCTTTGGGCTTTCTTTCCCTTTTCTTTGGGCTTTCTTTCCCCTTTCTTTGGGCTTTCTATCCCCTTTCTTTGGGCTTTTTTTCCCCTTTCTTTGGGCTTTCCTGGGCTTTCTTTGGGCTTTCTTTGGGTTTTCTTTCCCATTTCCTACCACTTTCTTTGGGCTTTCTTTGGGCTTTCTTTCCCCTTTCTTTAAACTTTCTTTCCCTTTTCTTGGGCTTTCTTTGGGCTTTCTTGGGCTTTCTTAGGTATTTCTCTGGGCTTTCTTTCCCCTTTCTTTGGGCTGTCTTTCTCCTTTCTTTGGGCTTTCTTTCCCCTTTCTTTGGGCTTTCTTTCCCCTTTCTTTGGGATTTCTTTGAGCTTTCTTTCCCTTTCTTTGGGCTTTCTTTGGGCTTTCTTTGGGCTTTCTTTCCCCTTTCTTTCCCCTTTCTTTGGCTTTCTTTGGGCTTTCTTCCCCCTTTCTTTGGGCTTTCTTTCCCCTTTCTTTGGGCTTTATTTCCCCTTTCTTTGGGCTTTCTTTCCCCTTTCCCTGGGCTTTCTTTCCCCTTTCTTTGGGCTTTCTTTCCCCTCTCTTTGGGGTTTCTTTGGGCTTTCTTTCCCCTTTCTTGGGCTTTCTTTGGCTTTCTTTCCCCTTTCTTTGGGCTTTCTTGGGCTTTCTTTCCCCTTTCTTTGGCCTTTCTTTCCCCTTTCTTTGGGTTTTCTTTCCCCTTTCGTTGGGCTTTCTTTCCCCTTTCTTTGAACTTTCTTTCCCTTTTCTTTGGGCTTTCTTTCGGCTTTCTTTGGGCTTTCTTTGGGATTTCTCTGGGCTTTCTTTCCCCTTTCTTTGGGCTTTCTTTCCCCTTTCTTTGGGCTGTCTTTCCCCTTTCTTTGGGCTGTCTTTCCCCTTTCTTTGGGCTTTCTTTCCCCTTTCTTTGGGCTTTCTTTCCCTTTTCTTTGGACTTTCTTTGGGCTTTCTTTGGGCTTTCTTTGGGCTCTCTCTGGGCTTTCTTTCCCCTTTCTTTGGGCTTTCTTTGGGCTTTCTTTCCCCTTTCTTTCCACTTTCTTTGGGCTTTCTTAGGGCTTTCTTTGGGCTTTCGTTCCCCTTTCTTAGGGCTTTCTTTGGGCTTTCTTTCCCCTTTCTTTGGGCTTTCTTTCCCCTTTCTTTGGGCTTTTCTTGGGGTTTCTTTGTGCTTTTCTTTGGGCTTTCTTTCCCCTTTCTTTGGGCTTTCTTTGGGCTTTCTTTGGGCTTTCTTTGGGCTTTCATTCCCCTTTCTTTGGGCTTTCTTTGAGCTTTCTTTCCCCTTTCTTTGGGCTTTCTTTGGTCTTTCTTTCCCCTTTCTTTGGGCTTTCTTTGGGCTTTCTTTCCCCTTTCTTTGGGCTTTCTTTCCCCTTTCTTTGGGCTTTCTTTGGGCTTTCTTTCCCATTTCTTTGGGCTTTCTTTCCCCTTTCTTTGGGCTTTCTTTCCCCTTTCTTTGGGCTTTGTTTCCCCTTTCTTTGGGCTTTCTTTCCCCTTTCTTTGGGCTTTCTTTGCGCTTTCTTTCCCCTTTCTTTGGGCTTTCTTTGGGCTTTCTTTGGGCTTTCTTTGCGCTTCCTTTCCCCTTTCTTTCCACTTTCTTTGGGCTTTCTTTCCTTTTCTTTGGGCTTTCTTTCCCCTTTCTTTGGGCTTTCTTTGGGCTTTCTTTCCCCCTTCTTTGGGCTTTCTTTCCCCTTTCTTTGGGCTGTCTTTCCCCTTTCTTTGGGCTTTCTTTCCCCTTTCTTTGGGCTTTCTTTCCCTTTTCTTGGGCTTTCTTTGGGCTTTCTTTGGGCTTTCTTTGGGCTTTCTTTGGGCTTTCTCTGGGCTTTATTTCCCCTTTCTTGGGCTTTCTTTCCCCTTTCTTTGGGTTTCTTTCCCCTTTCTTTGGGCTTTCTTTCCCCTTTCTTTGGGCTTTCTTTCCCCTTTCTTTGGCTTTCTTTCCCCTTTCTTTGGGCTTTCTTTGAGCTTTCTTTCCCCTTTTTTTGGGCATTCTTTCCCCTTTCCTTGGGCTTTCTTTGGGCTTTCTTTCCCCTTTCTTTAGGCTTTCTTTGGGCTTTCTTTCCCTTTCTTTGGGCTTTCTTTCCCCTTTCTTTGGGCTTTCTTTGGGCTTTCTTTCCCCTTTCTTTGGGCTTCTTTAGGCTTTCTTTTGGCTTTCTTTGGGCTTTCTTTGGGCTTTCTTTCCCTTTTCTTTGGGCTTTCTTTCCCCTTTCTTTGGGCTTTCTATCCCCTTTCTTTGGGCTTTTTTTCCCCTTTCTTTGGGCTTTCCTTGGGCTTTCTTTGGGCTTTCTTTGGGTTTTCTTTCCCCTTTCCTTCCACTTTCTTTGGGCTTTCTTTGGGCTTTCTTTGGGCTTTCATTCCCCTTTCTTTAAACTTTCTTTCCCTTTTCTTTGGGCTTTCTTTGGGCTTTCTTTGGGCTTTCTTAGGTATTTCTCTGGGCTTTCTTTCCCCTTTCTTTGGGCTTTCTTTCCCCTTTCTTTGGGCTGTCTTTCCCCTTTCTTTGGGCTTTCTTTCCCCTTTCTTTGGGCTTTCTTTCCCCTTTCTTTGGGATTTCTTTGAGCTTTCTTTCCCCTTTCTTTGGGCTTTCTTTGGCTTTCTTTGGGCTTTCTTTCCCCTTTCTTTCCCCTTTCTTTGGGCTTTCTTTGGGCTTTCTTCCCCCTTCCTTTGGGCTTTCTTTCCCCTTTCTTTGGGCTTTATTTCCCCTTTCTTTGGGCTTTCTTTCCCCTTTCCCTGGGCTTTCTTTCCCCTTTCTTTGGGCTTTCTTTCCCCTCTCTTTGGGGTTTCTTTGGGCTTTCTTTCCCCTTTCTTTGGGGTTTCTTTGGGCTTTCTTTCCCCTTTCTTTGGGCTTTCTTTGGGCTTTCTTTCCCCTTTCTTTGGGCTTTCTTTGCGCTTTCTTTGGGCTTTCTTTCCCCTTTCTTTGGGCTTTCTTTCCCCTTTCTTTGGGCTTTCTTTCCCCTTTCTTTGGGCTTTCTTTCCCCTTTCTTTGGGATTTCTTTCCCCTTTCTTTGGGCTTTCTTTGGGCTGTCATTCCCCTTTGTTTGGGCTTTCTTTCCCCTTTCTTTGGGCTTTCTTTGTGCTTTCATTCCCGTTTCTTTGGGCTTTGTTTCCCCTTTCTTTGGGCTTTCTTTCCCCTTTCTTTGGGCTTTCTTTCCCCTTTCTTTGGGCTTTCTTTGGGCTTTCTTTCCCCTTTCTTTGGGCTTTGTTTCCCCCTTTCTTTGGGCTTTCTTTAGGCTTTCCTTAGGCTTTCTTTGGGCTTTCTTTCCGCTTTCTTTGGGCTTTCTTTGGGCTACATTCCTTTTCTTTGGGCTTCCTTCCCCTTTCTTTGGGCTTTCTTTGGGCTTTCTTTCCCCTTTCTTTGGGCTGTCTTTCCGCTTTCTTTGGGCTTTCTTTCCCCTTTCTTTGGGCTTTCTTTCCCCTTTCTTTGGGCTTTCCTTGGGCTTTCTTTCCCCTTTCTTTGGGCTTTCTTTCCCCTTTCTTTCCACTTTCTTTGGGCTTTCTTTGGGCTTTCTTTGGGCTTTCTTTCCCCTTTCTTTGGGCTTTCTTTCCCCTTTCTTTGGGCTGTCTTTACCCTTTCTTTGGGCTGTCATTCCCCTTTCGTTGGGCTTTCTTTCCCCTTTCTTTGAACTTTCTTTCCCTTTTCTTTGGGCTTTCTTTGGGCTTTCTTTGGGCTTTCTTTGGGCTTTCTTTGGGATTTCTCTGGGTTTTCTTTACCCTTTCTTTGGGCTTTCTTTCCCCTTTCTTTGGGCTGTCTTTCCCCTTTCTTTGGGCTTTCTTTCCCCTTTCTTTGGGCTTTCTTTCCCCTTTCTTTGGGCTTTCTTTCCCCTTTCTTTGGGCTTTCTTTGCGCTTTCTTTCCCCTTTCTTTGGGCTTTCTTTGAGCTTTCTTTCCCCTTTCTTTGGGCTTTATTTGGGCTTCCTTTGGGCTTTCTTTCCCCTTTCTTTCCCCTTTCTTTGGGCTTTCTTTGGGCTTTCTTCCCCCTTTCTTTGGCTTTCTTTCCCCTTTCTTTGGGCTTTCTTTCCCCTTTCTTTGGGCTTTCTTTCCCCTTTCCTTGGGCTTTCTTTCCCCTTTCTTTGGGCTTTCTTTCCCCTTTCTTTGGGGTTTCTTTGGGCTTTCTTTCCCCTTTCTTTGGGGTTTCTTTGTGCTTTCTTTCCCCTTTCTTTGGGCTTTCTTTGGGCTTTCTTTCCCCTTTCTTTGGGCTTTCTTTGGGCTTTCTTTGGGCTTTCTTTTCCCTTTCTTTGGGCTTTCTTTCCCCTTTCTTTGGGCTTTCTTTCCCCTTTCTTTGGGCTTTCTTTCCCCTTTCTTTGGGCTTTCTTTGGGCTGTCATTCCCCTTTCTTTGGGCTTTCTTTCCCCTTTCTTTGGGCTTTCTTTGGGCTTTCTTTCCCCTTTCTTTGGGCTTTGTTTCCCCGTTCTTTGGGCTTTCTTTGGGCTTTCTTTCCCCTTTCTTTGGGCTTTCTTTCCCCTTTCTTTGGGCTTTGTTTGGGCTTTCTTTCCCCTTTCTTTGGGCTTTGTTTCCCCTTTCTTTGGGCTTTCTTTAGGCTTTCTTTAGGCTTTCTTTGGGCTTTCTTTCCGCTTTCTTTGGGCTTTCTTTGGGCTTTCTTTCCCTTTTCTTTGGGCTTTCTTTCCCCTTTCTTTGGGCTTTCTTTGGGCTTTCTTTCCCCTTTCTTTGGGCTTTCTTTCCCCTTTCTTTGCGCTGTCTTTCCCCTTTCTTTTTGCTTTCATTCCCCTTTCTTTGGGCTTTCTTTCCCCTTTCTTTGGGCTTTCCTTGGGCTTTCTTTGGGCTTTCTTTGGGTTTTCTTTCCCCTTTCTTTCCACTTTCTTTGGGCTTTCTTTGAGCTTTCTTTCCCCTTTCTTTTGGCTTTCTTTCCCCTTTCTTTGGGCTTTCTTTCCCCTTTCTTTGGGCTGTCATTCCCCTTTCGTTGGGCTTTCTGTCCCCTTTCTTTGAACTTTCTTTCCCTTTTCTTTGGGCTTTCTTTGGGCTTTCTTTTGGCTTTCTTTGGGATTTCTCTGGGCTTTCTTTACCCTTTCTTTGGGCTGTCTTTCCCCTTTCTTTGGGCTTTCTTTCCCCTTTCTTTGGGCTTTCTTTTCCCTTTCTTTGGGCTTTCTTTGAGCTTTCTTTCCCCTTTCTTTGGGCTTTATTTCCCCTTTCTTTGGGCATTCATTGGGCTGTCTTTCCCCTTTCTTTGGGCTTTCTTTCCCCTTTCTTTGGGCTTTCTTTCCCCTTTCTTTGGGCTTTCTTTCCCCTTTCTTTGGGCTTTCTTTGCGCTTTCTTTCCCATTTCTTTGGGCTTTCTTTGAGCTTTCTTTCCCCTTTCTTTCCCCTTTCTTTGGGCTTTCTTTGGGCTTTCTTCCCCCTTTCTTTGGGCTTTCTTTCCCCTTTCTTTGGGCTTTATTTCCCCTTTCTTTGGGCTTTCTTTCCCCTTTCCTTTAGCTTTCTTTCCCCTTTCTTTGGGCTTTCTTTCCCCTTTCTTTGGGGTTTCTTTGGGCTTTCTTTCCCCTTTCTTTGGGGTTTCTTTGGGCTTTCTTTCCCCTTTCTTTGGGCTTTCTTTGGGCTTTCTTTCCCCTTTCTTTGGGCTTTCTTTCCCCTTTCTTTGGGCTTTCTTTACCCTTTCTTTGGGCTTTCTTTCCCCTTTCTTTGGGCTTTCTTTCCCCTTTCTTTGGGCTTTCTTTCCCCTTTCTTTGGCCTTTCTTTCCCCTTTCTTTGGGCTTTCTTTGGGCTGTCATTCCCCTTTCTTTGGGCTTTCTTTCCCCTTTCTTTGGGCTTTCTTTGGGCTTTCTTTCCCCTTTCTTTGGGCTGTCTTTCCCCTTGCTTTGGGCTTTCTTTGGGCTTTCTTTCCCCTTTCTTTGGGCTTTCTTTCCCCTTTCTTTGGGCTTTCTTTGGGCTTTCTTTCCCCTTTCTTTGGGCTTTGTTTCCCCTTTCTTTGGGCTTTCTTTAGGCTTTCTTTAGGCTTTCTTTGGGCTTTCTTTCCGCTTTCTTTGGGCTTTCTTTGGGCTTTCTTTCCCTTTTCTTTGGGCTTTCTTTCCCCTTTCTTTGGGCTTTCTTTAGGCTTTCTTTGGGCTTTCTTTGGGCTTTCTTTCCCTTTTCTTTGGGCTTTCTTTCCCCTTTCTTTGGGCTTTCTTTCCCCTTTCTTTGGGCTTTCTTTCCCCTTTCTTTGGGCTTTCTTTCCCCTTTCTTTGGGCTTTCCTTGGGCTTTCTTTGGGCTTTCTTTGGGTTTTCTTTCCCCTTTCTTTCCACTTTCTTTGGGCTTTCTTTGGGCTTTCTTTGGGCTTTCTTTCCCCTTTCTTTGGGCTTTCTTTCCACTTTCTTTGGCCTTTCTTTCCCCTTTCTTTGGGTTTTCTTTCCCCTTTCGTTGGGCTTTCTTTCCCCTTTCTTTGAACTTTCTTTCCCTTTTCTTTGGGCTTTCTTTCGGCTTTCTTTGGGCTTTCTTTGGGATTTCTCTGGGCTTTCTTTCCCCTTTCTTTGGGCTTTCTTTCCCCTTTCTTTGGGCTGTCTTTCCCCTTTCTTTGGGCTGTCTTTCCCCTTTCTTTGGGCTTTCTTTCCCCTTTCTTTGGGCTTTCTTTCCCTTTTCTTTGGACATTCTTTGGGCTTTCTTTGGGCTTTCTTTGGGCTCTCTCTGGGCTTTCTTTCCCCTTTCTTTGGGCTTTCTTTGGGCTTTCTTTCCCCTTTCTTTCCACTTTCTTTGGGCTTTCTTAGGGCTTTCTTTGGGCTTTCTTTCCCCTTTCTTAGGGCTTTCTTTGGGCTTTCTTTCCCCTTTCTTTGGGCTTTCTTTCCCCTTTCTTTGGGCTTTCCTTGGGGTTTCTTTGGGCTTTCTTTGGGGTTTCTTTCCCCTTTCTTTGGGCTTTCTTTGGGCTTTCTTTGGGCTTTCTTTGGGCTTTCATTCCCCTTTCTTTGGGCTTTCTTTGAGCTTTCTTTCCCCTTTCTTTGGGCTTTCTTTGGTCTTTCTTTCCCCTTTCTTTGGGCTTTCTTTGGGCTTTCTTTCCCCTTTCTTTGGGATTTCTATCCCCTTTCTTTGGGCTTTCTTTCCCCTTTCTTTGGGCTTTCTTTGGGCTTTCTTTCCCCTTTCTTTGGGCTTTCTTCCCCCTTTCTTTGGGCTTTCTTTCCCCTTTCTTTGGGCTTTGTTTCCCCTTTCTTGGGGCTTTCTTTCCCCTTTCTTTGGGCTTTCTTTGCGCTTTCTTTCCCCTTTCTTTGGGCTTTCTTTGGGCTTTCTTTGGGCTTTCTTTGGGCTTTCTTTCCCCTTTCTTTCCACTTTCTTTGGGCTTTCTTTCCCTTTTCTTTGGGCTTTCTTTCCCCTTTCTTTGGGCTTTCTTTGGGCTTTCTTTCCCCCTTCTTTGGGCTTTCTTTCCCCTTTCTTTGGGCTGTCTTTCCCCTTTCTTTGGGCTTTCTTTCCCCTTTCTTTGGGCTTTCTTTCCCTTTTCTTTGGGCTTTCTTTGGGCTTTCTTTGGGCTTTCTTTGGGCTTTCTCTGGGCTTTATTTCCCCTTTCTTTGGGCTTTCTTTCCCCTTTCTTTGGGCTTTCTTTCCCCTTTCTTTGGGTTTCTTTCCCCTTTCTTTGGGCTTTCTTTCCACTTTCTTTGGGCTTTCTTTCCCCTTTCTTTGGGCTTTCTTTCCCCTATCTTTGGGCTTTCTTTGAGCTTTCTTTCCCCTTTTTTTGGGCATTCTTTCCCCTTTCCTTGGGCTTTCTTTGGGCTTTCTTTCCCCTTTCTTTGGGCTTTCTTTGGGCTTTCTTTCCCCTTTCTTTGGGCTTTCTTTCCCCTTTCTTTGGGCTTTCTTTGGGCTTTCTTTCCCCTTTCTTTGGGCTTTGTTTCCCCTTTCTTTGGGCTTTCTTCAGGCTTTCTTTAGGCTTTCTTTGGGCTTTCTTTGGGCTTTCTTTCCCTTTTCTTTGGGCTTTCTTTCCCCTTTCTTTGGGCTTTCTATCCCCTTTCTTTGGGCTTTTTTTCCCCTTTCTTTGGGCTTTCCTTGGGCTTTCTTTGGGCTTTCTTTGGGTTTTCTTTCCCCTTTACTTCCACTTTCTTTGGGCTTTCTTTGGGCTTTCTTTGGGCTTTGTTTCCCCTTTCTTTGGGCTTTCTTTCCCCTTTCTTTGGGCTTTCTATCCCCTTTCTTTGGGCTGTCATTCCCCTTTCGTTGGGCTTTCTTTCCCCTTTCTTTAAACTTTCTTTCCCTTTTCTTTGGGCTTTCTTTGGGCTTTCTTTGGGCTTTCTTAGGGATTTCCCTGGGCTTTCTTTCCCCTTTCTTTGGGATTTCTTTCCCCTTTCTTTGGGCTGTCTTTCCCCTTTCTTTGGGCTTTCTTTCCACTTTCTTTGGGCTTTCTTTCCCCTTTCTTTGGGCTTTCTTTGAGCTTTCTTTCCCCTTTCTTTGGGCTTTCTTTGGGCTTTCTTTGGGCTTTCTTTCCCCTTTCTTTCCCCTTTCTTTGGGCTTTCTTCCCCCTTTCTTTGGGCTTTCTTTCCCCTTTCTTTGGGCTTTATTTCCCCTTTCTTTGGGCTTTCTTTCCCCTTTCCCTGGGCTTTCTTTCCCCTTTCTTTGGGCTTTCTTTCCCCTCTCTTTGGGGTTTCTTTGGGCTTTCTTTCCCCTTTCTTTGGGGTTTCTTTGGGCTTTCTTTCCCCTTTCTTTGGGCTTTCTTTGGGCTTTCTTTCCCCTTTCTTTGGGCTTTCTTTCCCCTTTCTTTGGGCTTTCTTTCCCCTTTCTTTGGGTTTCTTTCCCCTTTCTTTGGGCTTTCTTTCCCCTTTCTTTGGGCTTTCTTTCCCCTTTCTTTGGGCTTTCTTTCCCCTGTCTTTGGGCTTTCTTTGAGCTTTCTTTCCCCTTTTTTTGGGCATTCTTTCCCCTTTCCTTGGGCTTTCTTTGGGCTTTCTTTCCCCTTTCTTTGGGCTTTCTTTGGGCTTTCTTTCCCCTTTCTTTGGGCTTTCTTTCCCCTTTCTTTGGGCTTTCTTTGGGCTTTCTTTCCCCTTTCTTTGGGCTTTCTTTCCCCATTCTTTGGGCTTTCTTTAGGCTTTCTTTAGGCTTTCTTTGGGCTTTCTTTGGGCTTTCTTTCCCTTTTCTTTGGGCTTTCTTTCCCCTTTCTTTGGGCTTTCTATCCCCTTTCTTTGGGCTTTTTTTCCCCTTTCTTTGGGCTTTCCTTGGGCTTTCTTTGGGCTTTCTTTGGGTTTTCTTTCCCCTTTCCTTCCACTTTCTTTGGGCTTTCTTTGGGCTTTCTTTGGGCTTTCTTTCCCCTTTCTTTGGGCTTTCTTTCCCCTTTCTTTGGGCTTTCTATCCCCTTTCTTTGGGCTGTCATTCCCCTTTCGTTGGGCTTTCTTTCCCCTTTCTTTAAACTTTCTTTCCCTTTTCTTTGGGCTTTCTTTGGGCTTTCTTTGGGCTTTCTTAGGGATTTCTCTGGGATTTCTTTCCCCTTTCTTTGGGATTTCTTTCCCCTTTCTTTGGGCTGTCTTTCCCCTTTCTTTGGGCTTTCTTTCCACTTTCTTTGGGCTTTCTTTCCCCTTTCTTTGGGCTTTCTTTGAGCTTTCTTTCCCCTTTCTTTGGGCTTTCTTTGGGCTTTCTTTGGGCTTTCTTTCCCCTTTCTTTCCCCTTTCTTTGGGCTTTCTTCCCCCTTTCTTTGGGCTTTCTTTCCCCTTTCTTTGGGCTTTATTTCCCCTTTCTTTGGGCTTTCTTTCCCCTTTCCCTGGGCTTTCTTTCCCCTTTCTTTGGGCTTTCTTTCCCCTCTCTTTGGGGTTTCTTTGGGCTTTCTTTCCCCTTTCTTTGGGGTTTCTTTGGGCTTTCTTTCCCCTTTCTTTGGGCTTTCTTTGGGCTTTCTTTCCCCTTTCTTTGGGCTTTCTTTGCGCTTTCTTTGGGCTTTCTTTGGGCTTTCTTTCCCCTTTCTTTGGGCTTTCTTTCCCCTTTCTTTGGGCTTTCTTTCCCCTTTCTTTGGGATTTCTTTCCCCTTTCTTTGGGCTTTCTTTGGGCTGTCATTCACCTTTCTTTGTGCTTTCTTTCCCCTGTCTTTGGGCTTTCTTTGGGCTTTCATTCCCATTTCTTTGGGCTTTGTTTCCCCTTTCTTTGGGCTTTCTTTGGGCTTTCTTTCCCCTTTCTTTGGGCTTTCTTTCCCCTTTCTTTGGGCTTTCTTTGGGCTTTCTTTCCCCTTTCTTTGGGCTTTGTTTCCCCTTTCTTTGGGCTTTCTTTAGGCTTTCCTTAGGCTTTCTTTGGGCTTTCTTTGGGCTTTCTTTCCGCTTTCTTTGGGCTTTCTTTCCCTTTTCTTTGGGCTTCCTTCCCCTTTCTTTGGGCTTTCTTTGGGCTTTCTTTCCCCTTTCTTTGGGCTTTCTTTCCCCTTTCTTTGGGCTGTCTTTCCCCTTTCTTTGGGCTTTCTTTCCCCTTTCTTTGGGCTTTCTTTCCCCTTTCTTTGGGCTTTCTTTCCCCTTTCTTTGGGCTTTGTTTCCCCTTTCTTTGGGCTTTCTTTCCCCTTTCTTTGGGCTTTCTTTGCGCTTTCTTTCCCCTTTCTTTGGGCTTTCTTTGGGCTTTCTTTGGGCTTTCTTTGGGCTTTCTTTCCCCTTTCTTTCCACTTTCTTTGGGCTTTCTTTCCCTTTTCTTTGGGCTTTCTTTCCCCTTTCTTTGGGCTTTCTTTGGGCTTTCTTTCCCACTTCTTTGGGCTTTCTTTCCCCTTTCTTTGGGCTGTCTTTCCCCTTTCTTTGGGCTTTCTTTCCCCTTTCTTTGGGCTTTCTTTCCCTTTTCTTTGGGCTTTCTTTGGGCTTTCTTTGGGCTTTCTTTGGGCTTTCTTTGGGCTTTCTCTGGGCTTTATTTCCCCTTTCTTTGGGCTTTCTTTCCCCTTTCTTTGGGCTTTCTTTCCCCTTTCTTTGGGTTTCTTTCCCCTTTCTTTGGGCTTTCTTTCCCCTTTCTTTGGGCTTTCTTTCCCCTTTCTTTGGGCTTTCTTTCCCCTTTCTTTGGGCTTTCTTTGAGCTTTCTTTCCCCTTTTTTTGGGCATTCTTTCCCCTTTCCTTGGGCTTTCTTTGGGCTTTCTTTCCTCTTTCTTTGGGCTTTCTTTGGGCTTTCTTTCCCCTTTCTTTGGGCTTTCTTTCCCCTTTCTTTGGGCTTTCTTTGGGCTTTCTTTCCCCTTTCTTTGGGCTTTGTTTCCCCTTTCTTTGGGCTTTCTTTAGGCTTTCTTTAGGCTTTCTTTGGGCTTTCTTTGGGCTTTCTTTCCCTTTTCTTTGGGCTTTCTTTCCCCTTTCTTTGGGCTTTCTATCCCCTTTCTTTGGGCTTTTTTTCCCCTTTCTTTGGGCTTTCCTTGGGCTTTCTTTGGGCTTTCTTTGGGTTTTCTTTCCCCTTTCCTTCCACTTTCTTTGGGCTTTCTTTGGGCTTTCTTTCCCCTTTCTTTGGGCTTTCTTTCCCCTTTCTTTGGGCTTTCTATCCCCTTTCTTTGGGCTGTCATTCCCCTTTCGTTGGGCTTTCTTTCCCCTTTCTTTAAACTTTCTTTCCCTTTTCTTTGGGCTTTCTTTGGGCTTTCTTTGGGCTTTCTTAGGGATTTCTCTGGGCTTTCTTTCCCCTTTCTTTGGGATTTCTTTCCCCTTTCTTTGGGCTGTCTTTCCCCTTTCTTTGGGCTTTCTTTCCACTTTCTTTGGGCTTTCTTTCCCCTTTCTTTGGGCTTTCTTTGAGCTTTCTTTCCCCTTTCTTTGGGCTTTCTTTGGGCTTTCTTTGGGCTTTCTTTCCCCTTTCTTTCCCCTTTCTTTGGGCTTTCTTCCCCCTTTCTTTGGGCTTTCTTTCCCCTTTCTTTGGGCTTTATTTCCCCTTTCTTTGGGCTTTCTTTCCCCTTTCCCTGGGCTTTCTTTCCCCTTTCTTTGGGCTTTCTTTCCCCTCTCTTTGGGGTTTCTTTGGGCTTTCTTTCCCCTTTCTTTGGGGTTTCTTTGGGCTTTCTTTCCCCTTTCTTTGGGCTTTCTTTGGGCTTTCTTTCCCCTTTCTTTGGGCTTTCTTTGCGCTTTCTTTGGGCTTTCTTTGGGCTTTCTTTCCCCTTTCTTTGGGCTTTCTTTCCCCTTTCTTTGGGCTTTCTTTCCCCTTTCTTTGGGCTTTCTTTCCCCTTTCTTTGGGATTTCTTTCCCCTTTCTTTGGGCTTTCTTTGGGCTGTCATTCACCTTTCTTTGTGCTTTCTTTCCCCTGTCTTTGGGCTTTCTTTGGGCTTTCATTCCCATTTCTTTGGGCTTTGTTTCCCCTTTCTTTGGGCTTTCTTTGGGCTTTCTTTCCCCTTTCTTTGGGCTTTCTTTCCCCTTTCTTTGGGCTTTCTTTGGGCTTTCTTTCCCCTTTCTTTGGGCTTTGTTTCCCCTTTCTTTGGGCTTTCTTTAGGCTTTCCTTAGGCTTTCTTTGGGCTTTCTTTGGGCTTTCTTTCCGCTTTCTTTGGGCTTTCTTTCCCTTTTCTTTGGGCTTCCTTCCCCTTTCTTTGGGCTTTCTTTGGGCTTTCTTTCCCCTTTCTTTGGGCTTTCTTTCCCCTTTCTTTGGGCTGTCTTTCCCCTTTCTTTGGGCTTTCTTTCCCCTTTCTTTGGGCTTTCTTTCCCCTTTCTTTGGGCTTTCTTTCCCCTTTCTTTGGGCTTTGTTTCCCCTTTCTTTGGGCTTTCTTTCCCCTTTCTTTGGGCTTTCTTTGCGCTTTCTTTCCCCTTTCTTTGGGCTTTCTTTGGGCTTTCTTTGGGCTTTCTTTGGGCTTTCTTTCCCCTTTCTTTCCACTTTCTTTGGGCTTTCTTTCCCTTTTCTTTGGGCTTTCTTTCCCCTTTCTTTGGGCTTTCTTTGGGCTTTCTTTCCCCCTTCTTTGGGCTTTCTTTCCCCTTTCTTTGGGCTGTCTTTCCCCTTTCTTTGGGCTTTCTTTCCCCTTTCTTTGGGCTTTCTTTCCCTTTTCTTTGGGCTTTCTTTGGGCTTTCTTTGGGCTTTCTTTGGGCTTTCTTTGGGCTTTCTCTGGGCTTTATTTCCCCTTTCTTTGGGCTGTCTTTCCCCCTTCTTTGGGCTGTCATTCCCCTTTCGTTGGGCTTTCTTTCCCCTTTCTTTGGGCTTTCTTTCCCCTTTCTTTGGGCTTTCTTTCCCCTTTCTTTGGGCTTTCTTTCCCCTTTCTTTGGGCTTTCTTTGAGCTTTCTTTCCCCTTTTTTTGGGCATTCTTTCCCCTTTCCTTGGGCTTTCTTTGGGCTTTCTTTCCTCTTTCTTTGGGTTTTCTTTGGGCTTTCTTTCCCCTTTCTTTGGGCTTTCTTTCCCCTTTCTTTGGGCTTTCTTTGGGCTTTCTTTCCCCTTTCTTTGGGCTTTGTTTCCCCTTTCTTTGGGCTTTCTTTAGGCTTTCTTTAGGCTTTCTTTGGGCTTTCTTTGGGCTTTCTTTCCCTTTTCTTTGGGCTTTCTTTCCCCTTTCTTTGGGCTTTCTATCCCCTTTCTTTGGGCTTTTTTTCCCCTTTCTTTGGGCTTTCCTTGGGCTTTCTTTGGGCTTTCTTTGGGTTTTCTTTCCCCTTTCCTTCCACTTTCTTTGGGCTTTCTTTGGGCTTTCTTTGGGCTTTCTTTCCCCTTTCTTTGGGCTTTCTTTCCCCTTTCTTTGGGCTTTCTATCCCCTTTCTTTGGGCTGTCATTCCCCTTTCGTTGGGCTTTCTTTCCCCTTTCTTTAAAGTTTCTTTCCCATTTCTTTGGGCTTTCTTTGGGCTTTCTTTGGGCTTTCTTAGGGATTTCTCTGGGCTTTCTTTCCCCTTTCTTTGGGATTTCTTTCCCCTTTCTTTGGGCTGTCTTTCCCCTTTCTTTGGGCTTTCTTTCCACTTTCTTTGGGCTTTCTTTCCCCTCTCTTTGGGCTTTCTTTGAGCTTTCTTTCCCCTTTCTTTGGGCTTTCTTCCCCCTTTCTTTGGGCTTTCTTTCCCCTTTCTTTGGGCTTTATTTCCCCTTTCTTTGGGCTTTCTTTCCCCTTTCCCTGGGCTTTCTTTCCCCTTTCTTTGGGCTTTCTTTCCCCTCTCTTTGGGGTTTCTTTGGGCTTTCTTTCCCCTTTCTTTGGGGTTTCTTTGGGCTTTCTTTCCCCTTTCTTTGGGCTTTCTTTGGGCTTTATTTCCCCTTTCTTTGGGCTTTCTTTCCGCTTTCTTTGGGCTTTCTTTGGGCTTTCTTTCCCCTTTCTTTGGGCTTTCTTTCCCCTTTCTTTCGGCTTTCCTTCCCCTTTCTTTGGGCTTTCTTTCCCCTTTCTTTGGGATTTCTTTCCCCTTTCTTTGGGCTTTCTTTGGGCTGTCATTCACCTTTCTTTGGGCTTTCTTTCCCCTGTCTTTGGGCTTTCTTTGGGCTTTCATTCCCATTTCTTTGGGCTTTGTTTCCCCTTTCTTTGGGCTTTCTTTGGGCTTTCTTTCCCCTTTTTTTGGGCTTTCTTTCCCCTTTCTTTGGGCTTTCTTTGGGCTTTCTTTCCCCTTTCTTTGGGCATTGTTTCCCCTTTCTTTGGGCTTTCTTTAGGCTTTCCTTAGGCTTTCTTTGGGCTTTCTTTGGGCTTTCTTTCCGCTTTCTTTGGGCTTTCTTTGGGCTTTCTTTCCCTTTTCTTTGGGCTTCCTTCCCCTTTCTTTGGGCTTTCTTTGGGCTTTCTTTCCCCTTTCTTTGGGCTTTCTTTCCCCTTTCTTTGGGTTGTCTTTCCCCTTTCTTTGGGCTTTCTTTCCCCTTTCTTTGGGCTTTCTTTCCCCTTTCTTTGGGCTTTCCTTGGGCTTTCTTTCCCCTTTCTTTGGGCTTTCTTTCCCCTTTCTTTCCACTTTCTTTAGGCTTTCTTTCCCCTTTCTTTGGGCTTTCTTTCCCCTTTCTTTGGGCTTTCTTTCCCCTTTCTTTGGGCTTTCTTTCCCCTTTCTTTGGGCTTTCTTTGCGCTTTCTTTCCCCTTTCTTTGGGCTTTCTTTGGGCTTTCTTTCCCCTTTCTTTGGGCTTTCTTTGGGCTTTCTTTGGGCTTTCTTTGGGCTTTCTTTGGGCTTTCTTTCCCCTTTCTTTCCCCTTTCTTTGGGCTTTCTTTGGGCTTTCTTCCCCCTTTCTTTGGGCTTTCTTTCCCCTTTCTTTGGGCTTTATTTCCCCTGTCTTTGGGCTTTCTTTCCCCTTTCCTTGGGCTTTCTTTCCCCTTTCTTTGGGCTTTCTTTCCCCTTTCTTTGGGGTTTCTTTGGGCTTTCTTTCCCCTTTCTTTGGGGTTTCTTTGTGCTTTCTTTCCCCTTTCTTTGGGCTTTCTTTGGGCTTTCTTTCCCCTTTCTTTGGGCTTTCTTTCCCCTTTCTTTGGGCTTTCTTTCCCCTTTCTTTGGTCTTTCTTTGGGCTGTCATTCCCCTTTCTTTGGTCTTTCTTTCCCCTTTCTTTGGGCTTTCTTTGGGCTTTCTTTCCCCTTTCTTTGGGCTTTGTTTCCCCTTTCTTTGGACTTTCTTTAGGCTTTCTTTAGGCTTTCTTTGGGCTTTCTTTCCGCTTTCTTTGGGCTTTCTTTGAGCTTTCTTTCCCTTTTCTTTGGGCTTTCTTTCCCCTTTCTTTGGGCTTTCTTTGGGCTTTCTTTCCCCTTTCTTTGGGCTTTCTTTCCCCTTTCTTTGCGCTGTCTTTCCCCTTTCTTTTTGCTTTCTTTCCCCTTTCTTTGGGCTTTCTTTCCCCTTTCTTTGGGCTTTCCTTGGGCTTTCTTTGGGCTTTCTTTGGGTTTTCTTTCCCCTTTCTTTCCACTTTCTTTGGGCTTTCTTTGAGCTTTCTTTCCCCTTTCTTTTGGCTTTCTTTCCCCTTTCTTTGGGCTTTCTTTCCCCTTTCTTTGGGCTGTCATTCCCCTTTCGTTGGGCTTTCTGTCCCCTTTCTTTGAACTTTCTTTCCCTTTACTTTGGGCTTTCTTTGGGCTTTCTTTGGGCTTTCTTTGGGATTTCTCTGGGCTTTCTTTACCCATTCTTTGGGCTGTCTTTCCCCTTTCTTTGGGCTTTCTTTCCCCTTTCTTTGGGCTTTCTTTTCCCTTTCTTTGGGCTTTCTTTGAGCTTTCTTTCCCCTTTCTTTGGGCTTTATTTCCCCTTTCTTTTGGCATTCATTGGGCTGTCTTTCCCCTTTCTTTGGGCTTTCTTTCCCCTTTCTTTGGGCTTTCTTTCCCCTTTCTTTGAGCTTTCTTTCCCCTTTCTTTGGGCTTTCTTTCCGCTTTCTTTGGGCTTTCTTTGGGCTTTCTTCCCCCTTTCTTTGGGCTTTCTTTCCCCTTTCTTTGGGCTTTATTTCCCCTTTCTTTGGGCTTTCTTTCCCCTTTCCTTGGGCTTTCTTTCCCCTTTCTTTGGGCTTTATTTCCCCTTTCTTTGGGCTTTCTTTCCCCTTTCTTTGGCCTTTCTTTCCCCTTTCTTTGGGCTTTCTTTGGGCTGTCATTCCCCTTTCTTTGGGCTTTCTTTCCCCTTTCTTTGGGGTTTCTTTGGGCTTTCTTTCCCCTTTCTTTGGGCTTTCTTTGGGCTTTCTTTCCCCTTTCTTTGGGCTTTCTTTCCCCTTTCTTTGGGCTTTCTTTACCCTTTCTTTGGGCTTTCTTTCCCCTTTCTTTGGGCTTTCTTTCCCCTTTCTTTGGGCTTTCTTTCCCCTTTCTTTGGCCTTTCTTTCCCCTTTCTTTGGGCTTTCTTTGGGCTGTCATTCCCCTTTCTTTGGGCTTTCTTTCCCCTTTCTTTGGGCTTTCTTTGGGCTTTCTTTCCCCTTTCTTTGGGCTTTGTTTCCCCTTTCTTTGAGCTTTCCTTGGGCTGTCATTCCCCTTTCTTTGGGCTTTCTTTCCCCTGTCTTTGGGCTTTCTTTCCCCTTTCCTTGGGCTTTCTTTCCCCTTTCTTTGGGCTTTCTTTCCCCTTTCTTTGGGGTTTCTTTGGGCTTTCTTTCCCCTTTCTTTGGGGTTTCTTTGTGCTTTCTTTCCCCTTTCTTTGGGCTTTCTTTGGGCTTTCTTTCCCCTTTCTTTGGGCTTTCTTTCCCCTTTCTTTGGGCTTTCTTTCCCCTTTCTTTGGGCTTTCTTTGGGCTGTCATTCCCCTTTCTTTGGTCTTTCTTTCCCCTTTCTTTGGGCTTTCTTTGGGCTTTCTTTCCCCTTTCTTTGGGCTTTGTTTCCCCTTTCTTTGGGCTTTCTTTGGGCTTTCTTTCCCCTTTCTTTGGGCTTTCTTTCCCCTTTCTTTGGGCTTTGTTTGGGCTTTCTTTCCCCTTTCTTTGGGCTTTGTTTCCCCTTTCTTTGGACTTTCTTTAGGCTTTCTTTAGGCTTTCTTTGGGCTTTCTTTCCGCTTTCTTTGGGCTTTCTTTGAGCTTTCTTTCCCTTTTCTTTGGGCTTTCTTTCCCCTTTCTTTGGGCTTTCTTTGGGCTTTCTTTCCCCTTTCTTTGGGCTTTCTTTCCCCTTTCTTTGCGCTGTCTTTCCCCTTTCTTTTTGCTTTCTTTCCCCTTTCTTTGGGCTTTCTTTCCCCTTTCTTTGGGCTTTCCTTGGGCTTTCTTTGGGCTTTCTTTGGGTTTTCTTTCCCCTTTCTTTCCACTTTCTTTGGGCTTTCTTTGAGCTTTCTTTCCCCTTTCTTTTGGCTTTCTTTCCCCTTTCTTTGGGCTTTCTTTCCCCTTTCTTTGGGCTGTCATTCCACTTTCGTTGGGCTTTCTGTCCCCTTTCTTTGAACGTTCTTTCCCTTTTCTTTGGGCTTTCTTTGGGCTTTCTTTGGGATTTCTCTGGGCTTTCTTTACCCTTTCTTTGGGCTGTCTTTCCCCTTTCTTTGGGCTTTCTTTCCCCTTTCTTTGGGCTTTCTTTTCCCTTTCTTTGGGCTTTCTTTGAGCTTTCTTTCCTTTTTCTTTGGGCTTTATTTCCCCTTTCTTTGGGCATTCATTGGGCTGTCTTTCCCCTTTCTTTGGGCTTTCTTTCCCCTTTCTTTGGGCTTTCTTTCCCCTTTCTTTGAGCTTTCTTTCCCCTTTCTTTGGGCTTTCTTTCTGCTTTCTTTGGGCTTTCTTTGGGCTTTCTTCCCCCTTTCTTTGGGCTTTCTTTCCCCTTTCTTTGTTCTTTATTTCCCCTTTCTTTGGGCTTTCTTTCCCCTTTCCTTGGGCTTTCTTTCCCCTTTCTTTGGGCTTTATTTCCCCTTTCTTTGGGGTTTCTTCGGGCTTTCTTTCCCCTTTTTTTGGGGTTTCTTTGGGCTTTCTTTCCCCTTTCTTTGGGCTTTCTTTGGGCTTTCTTTCCCCTTTCTTTGGGCTTTCTTTCCCCTTTCTTTGGGCTTTCTTTCCCCTTTCTTTGGGCTTTCTTTCCCCTTTCTTTGGGCTTTCTTTCCCCTTTCTTTGGCCTTTCTTTCCCCTTTCTTTGGGCTTTCTTTCCCCTTTCTTTGGGCTTTCTTTGGGCTGTCATTCCCCTTTCTTTGGGCTTTCTTTCCCCTTTCTTTGGGCTTTCTTTGGGCTTTCTTTCCCCTTTCTTTGGGCTTTGTTTCCCCTTTCTTTGGGCTTTCTTTGGGCTGTCATTCCCCTTTCTTTGGGCTTTCTTTCCCCTTCCTTTGGGCTTTCTTTGGGCTTTCTTTCCCCTTTCTTTGGGCTTTGTTTCCCCTTTCTTTGGGCTTTCTTTGGGCTTTCTTTCCCCTTTCTTTGGGCTTTCTTTCCCCTTTCTTTGGGCTTTCTTTGGGCTTTCTTTCCCCTTTCTTTGGGCTTTGTTTCCCCTTTCTTTGGGCTTTCTTTAGGCTTTCTTTAGGCTTTCTTTGGGCTTTCTTTCCGCTTTCTTTGGGCTTTCTTTGGGCTTTCTTTCCCTTTTCTTTGGGCTTTCTTTCCCCTTTCTTTGGGCTTTCTTTGGGCTTTCTTTCCCCTTTCTTTGGGCTTTCTTTGGGCTTTCTTTCCCCTTTCTTTGGGCTTTCTTTCCCCTTTCTTTGGGCTTTCTTTGGGCTTTCTTTCCCCTTTCTTTGGGCTTTCTTTCCCCTTTCTTTGCGCTGTCTTTCCCCTTTCTTTTTGCTTTCTTTCCCCTTTCTTTGGGCTTTCTTTCCCCTTTCTTTGGGCTTTCCTTGGGCTTTCTTTGGGCTTTCTTTGGGTTTTCTTTCCCCTTTCTTTCCACTTTCTTTGGGCTTTCTTTGAGCTTTCTTTCCCCTTTCTTTTGGCTTTCTTTCCCCTTTCTTTGGGCTTTCTTTCCCCTTTCTTTGGGCTGTCATTCCCCTTTCGTTGGGCTTTCTGTCCCCTTTCTTTGAACTTTCTTTCCCTTTTCTTTGGGCTTTCTTTGGGCTTTCTTTGGGCTTTCTTTGGGATTTCTCTGGGCTTTCTTTACCCTTTCTTTGGGCTTTCTTTCCCCTTTCTTTGCGCTGTCTTTCCCCTTTCTTTTTGCTTTCTTTCCCCTTTCTTTGGGCTTTCTTTCCCCTTTCTTTGGGCTTTCCTTGGGCTTTCTTTGGGCTTTCTTTGTTTTTTCTTTCCCCTTTCTTTCCACTTTCTTTGGGCTTTCTTTGAGCTTTCTTTCCCCTTTCTTTTGGCTTTCTTTCCCCTTTCTTTGGGCTTTCTTTCCCCTTTCTTTGGGCTGTCATTCCCCTTTCATTGGGCTTTCTGTCCCCTTTCTTTGAACTTTCTTTCCCTTTTCTTTGGGCTTTCTTTGGGCTTTCTTTGGGCTTTCTTTGGGATTTCTCTGGGCTTTCTTTACCCTTTCTTTGGGCTGTCTTTCCCCTTTCTTTGGGCTTTCTTTCCCCTTTCTTTGGGCTTTCTTTTCCCTTTCTTTGGGCTTTCTTTGAGCTTTCTTTCCTTTTTCTTTGGGCTTTATTTCCCCTTTCTTTGGGCATTCATTGGGCTGTCTTTCCCCTTTCTTTGGGCTTTCTTTCCCCTTTCTTTGGGCTTTCTTTCCCCTTTCTTTGAGCTTTCTTTCCCCTTTCTTTGGGCTTTCTTTCCCCTTTCTTTTGGCTTTCCTTGGGCTTTCTTTGGGCTTTCTTTGGGTTTTCTTTCCCCTTTCTTTCCACTTTCTTTGGGCTTTCTTTGAGCTTTCTTTCCCCTTTCTTTTGGCTTTCTTTCCCCTTTCTTTGGGCTTTCTTTCCCCTTTCTTTGGGCTGTCATTCCCCTTTCGTTGGGCTTTCTGTCCCCTTTCTTTGAACTTTCTTTCCCTTTTCTTTGGGCTTTCTTTGGGCTTTCTTTGGGCTTTCTTTGGGATTTCTCTGGGCTTTCTTTACCCTTTCTTTGGGCTGTCTTTCCCCTTTCTTTGGGCTTTCTTTCCCCTTTCTTTGGGCTTTCTTTTCCCTTTCTTTGGGCTTTCTTTGAGCTTTCTTTCCTTTTTCTTTGGGCTTTATTTCCCCTTTCTTTGGGCATTCATTGGGCTGTCTTTCCCCTTTCTTTGGGCTTTCTTTCCCCTTTCTTTGGGCTTTCTTTCCCCTTTCTTTGAGCTTTCTTTCCCCTTTCTTTGGGCTTTCTTTCCGCTTTCTTTGGGCTTTCTTTGGGCTTTCTTCCCCCTTTCTTTGGGCTTTCTTTCCCCTTTCTTTGGGCTTTATTTCCCCTTTCTTTGGGCTTTCTTTCCCCTTTCCTTGGGCTTTCTTTCCCCTTTCTTTGGGCTTTATTTCCCCTTTCTTTGGGGTTTCTTTGGGCTTTCTTTCCCCTTTCTTTGGGGTTTCTTTGGGCTTTCTTTCCCCTTTCTTTGGGCTTTCTTTGGGCTTTCTTTCCCCTTTCTTTGGGCTTTCTTTCCCCTTTCTTTGGGCTTTCTTTGGGCTTTCTTTCCCCTTTCTTTGGGCTTTGTTTCCCCTTTCTTTGGGCTTTCTTTAGGCTTTCTTTAGGCTTTCTTTGGGCTTTCTTTCCGCTTTCTTTGGGCTTTCTTTGGGCTTTCTTTCCCTTTTCTTTGGGCTTTCTTTCCCCTTTCTTTGGGCTTTCTTTGGTCTTTCTTTCCCCTTTCTTTGGGGTTTCTTTGGGCTTTCTTTCCCCTTTCTTTGGGCTTTCTTTCCCCTTTCTTTGGGCTTTGTTTCCCCTTTCTTTGGGCTTTCTTTCCCCTTTCTTTGGGCTTTCTTTGCGCTTTCTTTCCCCTTTCTTTGGGCTTTCTTTGGGCTTTCTTTGGGCTTTCTTTGGGCTTTCTTTCCCCTTTCTTTCCCTTTTCTTTGGGCTTTCTTTCCCCTTTCTTTGGGCTTTCTTTGGGCTTTCTTTCCCCCTTCTTTGGGCTTTCTTTCCCCTTTCTTTGGGCTGTCTTTCCCTTTCTTTGGGCTTTCTTTCCCCTTTCTTTTGGCTTTCTTTCCCTTTTCTTTGGGCTTTCTTTGGGCTTTCTTTGGGCTTTTTTGGGCTTTCTTTGGGCTTTCTCTGGGCTTTATTTCCCCTTTCTTTGGGCTTTCTTTCCCCTTTCTTTGGGCTTTCTTTGGGCTTTCTTTCCCCTTTCTTTGGGCTTTCTTTCCCCTTTCTTTGGGTTTCTTTCCCCTTTTTTTGGGCATTCTTTCCCCTTTCCTTGGGCTTTCTTTGGGCTTTCTTTCCCCTTTCTTTGGGCTTTCTTTGGGCTTTCTTTGGGCTTTCTTTCCCCTTTCTTTGGGCTTTCTTTCCCCTTTCTTTGGGCTTTCTTTGGGCTTTCTTTCCCCTTTCTTTGGGCTTTGTTTCCCCTTTCTTTGGGCTTTCTTTAGGCTTTCTTTAGGCTTTCTTTGGGCTTTCTTTGGGCTTTCTTTCCCTTTTCTTTGGGCTTTCTTTCCCCTTTCTTTGGGCTTTCTATCCCCTTTCTTTGGGCTTTTTTTCCCCTTTCTTTGGGCTTTCCTTGGGCTTTCTTTGGGCTTTCTTTGGGTTTTCTTTCCCCTTTCCTTCCACTTTCTTTGGGCTTTCTTTGGGCTTTCTTTGGGCTTTCTTTCCACTTTCTTTGGGCTTCCTTTCCCCTTTCTTTGGGCTTTCTATCCCCTTTCTTTGGGCTGTCATTCCCCTTTCGTTGGGCTTTCTTTCCCCTTTCTTTAAACTTTCTTTCCCTTTTCATTGGGCTCTCTTTGGGCTTAATTTGGGCTTTCTTAGGGATTTCTCTGGGCTTTCTTTCCAACTTCTTTGGGATTTCTTTCCCCTTTCTTTGGGCTTTCTTTCCACTTTCTTTGGGCTTTCTTTCCCCTTTCTTTGGGCTTTCTTTGAGCTTTCTTTCCCCTTTCTTTGGGCTTTCTTTGGGCTTTCTTTGGGCTTTCTTTGGGCTTTCTTTCCCCTTTCTTTCCCCTTTCTTTGGGCTTTCTTTGGGCTTTCTTCCCCCTTTCTTTGGGCTTTCTTTCCCCTTTCTTTGGGCTTTATTTCCCCTTTCTTTGGGCTTTCTTTCCCCTTTCCCTGGGCTTTCTTTCCCCTTTCTTTGGGCTTTCTTTCCCCTCTCTTTGGGGTTTCTTTGGGCTTTCTTTCCCCTTTCTTTGGGGTTTCTTTGGGCTTTCTTTCCCCTTTCTTTGGGCTTTCTTTGGGCTTTCTTTCCCCTTTCTTTGGGCTTTCTTTCCCCTTTCTTTGGGCTTTCTTTGGGCTTTCTTTCCCCTTTCTTTGGGCTTTCTTTCCCCTTTCTTTGGGCTTTCCTTCCCCTTTCTTTGGGCTTTCTTTCCCCTTTCTTTGGGATTTCTTTCCCCTTTCTTTGGGCTTTCTTTGGGCTGTCATTCCCCTTTCTTTGGGCTTTCTTTCCCCTGTCTTTGGGCTTTCTTTGGGCTTTCATTCCCATTTCTTTGGGCTTTGTTTCCCCTTTCTTTGGGCTTTCTTTGGGCTTTCTTTCCCCTTTCTTAGGGCTTTCTTTCCCCTTTCTTTGGGCTTTCTTTGGGCTTTCTTTCCCCTTTCTTTAGGCTTTGTTTCCCCTTTCTTTGGGCTTTCTTTAGGCTTTCCTTAGGCTTTCTTTGGGCTTTCTTTCCGCTTTCTTTGGGCTTTCTTGGGGCTTTCTTTCCCTTTTCTTTGGGCTTCCTTCCCATTTCTTTGGGCTTTCTTTGGGCTTTCTTTCCCCTTTCTTTGGGCTTTCTTTCCCCTTTCTTTGGGCTGTCTTTCCCCTTTCTTTGGGCTTTCTTTCCCCTTTCTTTGGGCTTTCTTTCCCCTTTCTTTGGGCTTTCCTTGGGCTTTCTTTCCCCTTTCTTTGGGCTTTCTTTCCCCTTTCTTTCCACTTTCCTTAGGCTTTCTTTGGGATTTCTCTGGGCTTTCTTTCCCCTTTCTTTGGGCTTTCTTTCCCCTTTCTTTGGGCTGTCTTTCCCCTTTCTTTGGGCTGTCATTCCCCTTTCGTTGGGCTTTCTTTTCCCTCTCTTTGAACTTTCTTTCCCTTTTCTTTGGGCTTTCTTTGGGCTTTCTTTGGGCTTTCTTTGGGATTTCTCTGGGCTTTCTTTCCCCTTTCTTTGGGCTTTCTTTCCCCTTTCTTTGGGCTGTCTTTCCCCTTTCTTTGGGCTTTCTTTCCCCTTTCTTTGGGCTTTCTTTGCGCTTTCTTTCCCCTTTCTTTGGGCTTTCTTTGGGCTTTCTTTCCCCTTTCTTTGGGCTTTCTTTGGGCTTTCTTTGGGCTTTCTTTCCCCTTTCTTTCCCCTTTCTTTGGGCTTTCTTTGGGCTTTCTTCCCCCTTTCTTTGGGCTTTCTTTCCCCTTTCTTTGGGCTTTATTTCCCCTGTCTTTGGGCTTTCTTTCCCCTTTCCTTGGGCTTTCTCTCCCCTTTCTTTGGGCTTTCTTTCCCCTTTCTTTGGGGTTTCTTTGGGCTTTCTTTCCCCTTTCTTTGGGGTTTCTTTGTGCTTTCTTTCCCCTTTCTTTGGGCTTTCTTTGGGCTTTCTTTCCCCTTTCTTTGGGCTTTCTTTCCCCTTTCTTTGGGCTTTCTTTCCCCTTTCTTTGGGCTTTCTTTGGGCTGTCATTCCCCTTTCTTTGGGCTTTCTTTCCCCTTTCTTTGGGCTTTCTTTGGGCTTTCTTTCCCCTTTCTTTGGGCTTTGTTTCCCCTTTCTTTGGGCTTTCTTTGGGCTTTCTTTCCCCTTTCTTTGGGCTTTCTTTCCCCTTTCTTTGGGCTTTGTTTGGGCTTTCTTTCCCCTTTCTTTGGGCTTTGTTTCCCCTTTCTTTGGGCTTTCTTTAGGCTTTCTTTAGGCTTTCTTTGGGCTTTCTTTGGGCTTTCTTTCCCTTTTCTTTGGGCTTTCTTTCCCCTTTCTTTGGGCTTTCTTTGGGCTTTCTTTCCCCTTTCTTTGGGCTTTCTTTCCCCTTTCTTTGCGCTGTCTTTCCCCTTTCTTTTTGCTTTCTTTCCCCTTTCTTTGGGCTTTCTTTCCCCTTTCTTTGGGCTTTCCTTGGGCTTTCTTTGGGCTTTCTTTGGGTTTTCTTTCCCCTTTCTTTCCACTTTCTTTGGGCTTTCTTTGAGCTTTCTTTCCCCTTTCTTTTGGCTTTCTTTCCCCTTTTTTTGGGCTTTCTTTCCCCTTTCTTTGGGCTGTCATTCCCCTTTCGTTGGGCTTTCTGTCCCCTTTCTTTGAACTTTCTTTCCCTTTTCTTTGGGCTTTCTTTGGGCTTTCTTTGGGCTTTCTTTGGGATTTCTCTGGGCTTTCTTTACCCTTTCTTTGGGCTGTCTTTCCCCTTTCTTTGGGCTTTCTTTCCCCTTTCTTTGGGCTTTCTTTTCCCTTTCTTTGGGCTTTCTTTGAGCTTTCTTTCCCCTTTCTTTGGGCTTTATTTCCCCTTTCTTTGGGCATTCATTGGGCTGTCTTTCCCCTTTCTTTGGGCTTTCTTTCCCCTTTCTTTGGGCTTTCTTTCCCCTTTCTTTGAGCTTTCTTTCCCCTTTCTTTGGGCTTTCTTTCCCCTTTCTTTGGGCTTTCTTTGGGCTTTCTTCCCCCTTTCTTTGGGCTTTCTTTCCCCTTTCTTTGGGCTTTATTTCCCCTTTCTTTGGGCTTTCTTTCCCCTTTCCTTGGGCTTTCTTTCCCCTTTCTTTGGGCTTTCTTTCCCCTTTCTTTGGGGTTTCTTTGGGCTTTCAAACCCCTTTCTTTGGGGTTTCTTTGGGCTTTCTTTCCCCTTTCTTTGGGCTTTCTTTGGGCTTTCTTTCCCCTTTCTTTGGGCTTTCTTTCCCCTTTCTTTGGGCTTTCTTTACCCTTTCTTTGGGCTTTCTTTCCCCTTTATTTGGGCTTTCTTTCCCCTTTCTTTGGGCTTTCTTTCCTCTTTCTTTGGCCTTTCTTTCCCCTTTCTTTGGGCTTTCTTTGGGCTGTCATTCCCCTTTCTTTCGGCTTTCTTTCCCCTTTCTTTGGGCTTTCTTTGGGCTTTCTTTCCCCTTTCTTTGGGCTTTGTTTCCCCTTTCTTTGGGCTTTCTTTGGGCTGTCATTCCCCTTTCTTTGGGCTTTCTTTCCACTTTCTTTGGGCTTTCTTTGGGCTTTCTTTCCCCTTTGTTTGGGCTTTGTTTCCCCTTTCTTTGGGCTTTCTTTGGGCTTTCTTTCCCCTTTCTTTGGGCTTTCTTTCCCCTTTCTTTGGGCTTTCTTTGGGCTTTGTTTCCCCTTTCTTTGGGCTTTCTTTAGGCTTTCTTTAGGCTTTCTTTGGGCTTTCTTTCCGCTTTCTTTGGGCTTTCTTTGGGCTTTCTTTCCCTTTTCTTTGGGCTTTCTTTCCCCTTTCTTTGGGCTTTCTTTGGGCTTTCTTTCCCCTTTCTTTGGGCTTTCTTTCCCCATTCTTTGGGCTGTCTTTCCCCTTTCTTTGGGCTTTCTTTCACCTTTCTTTGGGCTTTCTTTCCCCTTTCTTTGGGCTTTCCTTGGGCTTTCTTTGGGCTTTGTTTGGGTTTTCTTTCCCCTTTCTTTCTACTTTCTTTGGGCTTTCTTTGGGCTTTCTTTGGGCTTTCTTTCCCCTTTCTTTGGGCTTTTTTTCCCTTTCTTTGGGCTTTCTTTTCCCTTTCTTTGGGCTGTCATTCCCCTTTTGTTGGGCTTTCTTTCCCCTTTCTTTGAACTTTCTTTCCCTTTTCTTTGGGCTTTCTTTGGGCTTTCTTTGGGCTTTCTTTGGGATTTTTCTGGGCTTTCTTTCCAGTTTCTTTGGGCTTTCTTTCCCCTTTCTTTGGGCTGTCTTTCCCCTTTCTTTGGGCTTTCTTTCCACTTTCTTTGGGCTTTCTTTTCCCTTTCTTTGGGCTTTCTTTGAGCTTTCTTTCCCCTTTCTTTGGGCTTTCTTTCCCCTTTATTTGGGCTTTCTTTCCCATTTCTTTGGGCTTTCTTTCCCCTTTCTTTGGGCTTTCTTTGCGCTTTCTTTCCCCTTTCTTTCGGCTTTCTTTGAGCTTTCTTTCCCCTTTCTTTGGGCTTTCTTTGGGCTTTCTTTGGGCTTTCTTTCCCCTTTCTTTGGGCTGTCATTCCCCTTTCGTTGGGCTTTCTGTCCCCTTTCTTTGAACTTTCTTTCCCTTTTCTTTGGGCTTTCTTTGGGCTTTCTTTGGGCTTTCTTTGGGATTTCTCTGGGCTTTCTTTACCCTTTCTTTGGGCTGTCTTTCCCCTTTCTTTGGGCTTTCTTTCCCCTTTCTTTGGGCTTTCTTTTCCCTTTCTTTGGGCTTTCTTTGAGTTTTCTTTCCCCTTTCTTTGGGATTTCTTTCCCCTTTCTTTGGGCATTCATTGGGCTGTCTTTCCCCTTTCTTTGGGCTTTCTTTCCCCTTTCTTTGGATTTCTTTCCCCTTTCTCTGGGCTTTCTTTACCCTTTCTTTGGGCTGTCTTTCCCCTTTCTTTGGGCTTTCTTTCCCCTTTCTTTGGGCTTTCTTTTCCCTTTCTTTGGGCTTTCTTTGGGCTTTCTTCTCCCTTTCTTTGGGCTTTCTTTCCCCTTTCTTTGGGCTTTATTTCCCCTTTCTTTGGGCTTTCTTTCCCCTTTCCTTGGGCTTTCTTTCCCCTTTCTTTGGGATTTATTTCCCCTTAATTTGGGGTTTCTTTGGGCTTTCTTTCCCCTTTCTTTGGGGTTTCTTTGGGCTTTCTTTCCCCTTTCTTTGGGCTTTCTTTGGGCTTTCTTTCCCCTTTCTTTGGGCTTTCTTTCCCCTTTCTTTGGGCTTTCTTAACCTTTCTTTGGGCTTTCTTTCCCCTTTCTTTGGCCTTTCTTTCCCCTTTCTTTGGGCTTTCTTTGGGCTGTCATTCCCCTTTCTTTGGGCTTTCTTTCCCCTTTCTTTGGGCTTTCTTTGGGCTTTCTTTCCCCTTTCTTTGGGCTTTGTTTCCCCTTTCTTTGGGCTTTCTTTGGGCTTTCTTTCCCCTTTCTTTGGGCTTTCTTTCCCCTTTCTTTGGGCTTTCTTTGGGCTTTCATTCCCCTTTCTTTGGGCTTTCTTTCCCCATTCTTTGGGCTGTCTTTCCCCTTTCTTTGGGCTTTCCTTGGGCTTTCTTTGGGCTTTCTTTGGGTTTTCTTTCCCCTTTCTTTCCACTTTCTTTGGGCTTTCTTTGGGCTTTCTTTGGGCTTTCTTTCCCCTTTCTTTGGGCTTTCTTTCCCCTTTCTTTGGGCTTTCTTTTCCCTTTCTTTGGGCTGTCATTCCCCTTTCGTTGGGCTTTCTTTCCCCTTTCTTTGAACTTTCTTTCCCTTTTCTTTGGGCTTTCTTTGGGCTTTCTTTGGGCTTTCTTTGGGATTTTTCTGGGCTTTCTTTCCCCTTTCTTTGGGCTTTCTTCCCCCTTTCTTTGGGCTTTCTTTGGGCTTTCTTTCCCCTTTCTTTGGGCTGTCATTCCACTTTCTTTGGGCTTTCTTTCCCCTTTCGTTGGGCTTTCTTTGGGCTTTCTTTCCCCTTTATTTGGGCTTTCTTTCCCCTTTCTTTGGGCTTTCTTTGGGCTTTCTTTCCCCTTTCTTTGGGCTTTCTTTCCCCTTTCTTTGGGCTTTCTTTGGGCTTTCTTTCCCCTTTCTTTGGGCTTTGTTTCCCCTTTATTTGGGCTTGCTTTTGGCTTTCTTTAGGCTTTCTTTGGGCTTTCTTTCCGCTTTCTTTGGGCTTTCTTTGGGCTTTCTTTCCCTTTTCTTTGGGCTTTCTTTCCCCTTTCTTTGGGCTTTCTTTGTGCTTTCTTTCCCCTTTCTTTGGGCTTTCTTTCCCCTTTCTTTGGGCTTTCTTTCCCCTTTCTTTGGGCTTTCTTTCCCCTTTCTTTGGGCTTTCCTTGGGCTTTCTTTGGGCTTTCTTTGGGTTTTCTTTTCCCTTTCTTTCCACTTTCTTTGGGCTTTCTTTGGGCTTTATTTGGGCTTTCTTTGGGCTTTCTTTGGGATTTCTCTGGGCTTTCTTTACCCTTTCTTTGGGCTGTCTTTCCCCTTTCTTTGGGCTTTCTTTCCCCTTTCTTTGGGCTTTCTTTTCCCTTTCTTTGGGCTTTCTTTGAGCTTTCTTTCCCCTTTCTTTGGGCTTTATTTCCCCTTTCTTTGGGCATTCATTGGGCTGTCTTTCCCCTTTCTTTGGGCTTTCTTTCCCCTTTCTTTGGGCTTTCTTTGCGCTTTCTTTCCCATTTCTTTGGGCTTTCTTTGAGCTTTCTTTCCCCTTTCTTTCCCCTTTCTTTGGGCTTTCTTTGTGCTTTCTTCCCCCTTTCTTTGGGCTTTCTTTCCCCTTTCTTTGGGCTTTATTTCCCCTTTCTTTGGGCTTTCTTTCCCCTTTCCTTGGGCTTTCTTTCCCCTTTCTTTGGGCTTTCTTTCCCCTTTCTTTGTGGTTTCTTTGGGCTTTCTTTCCCCTTTCTTTGGGGTTTCTTTGGGCTTTCTTTCCCCTTTCTTTGGGCTTTCTTTGGGCTTTCTTTCCCCTTTCTTTGGGCTTTCTTTCCCCTTTCTTTGGGCTTTCTTTACCCTTTCTTTGGGCTTTCTTTCCCCTTTCTTTGGGCTTTCTTTCCCCTTTCTTTGGGCTTTGTTTCCCCTTTCTTTGGGCTTTCTTTGGGCTGTCATTCCCCTTTCTTTGGGCTTTCTTTCCCCTTTCTTTGGGCTTTCTTTGGGCTTTCTTTCCCCTTTCTTTGGGCTTTTTTTCCCCTTTCTTTGGGCTTTCTTTGGGCTTTCTTTCCCCTTTCTTTGGGCTTTCTTTCCCCTTTCTTTGGGCTTTCTTTGGGCTTTCTTTCCCCTTTCTTTGGGCTTTCTTTCCACTTTCTTTGGGCTTTCTTTTCCCTTTCTTTGGGCTTTCTTTGAGCTTTCTTTCCCCTTTCTTTGGGCTTTCTTTCCCCTTTCATTGGGCATTCTTTGGGCTGTCTTTCCCCTTTCTTTGGGCTTTCTTTCCCCTTTCTTTGGGCTTTCTTTCCCATTTCTTTTGGCTTTCTTTCCCCTTTCTTTGGGCTTTCTTTGCGCTTTCTTTCCCCTTTCTTTGGGCTTTCTTTGAGCTTTCTTTCCCCTTTCTATGGGCTTTCTTTGGGCTTTCTTTGGGCTTTCTTTCCCCTTTTTTTCCCCTTTCTTTGGGCTTTCTTTGGCTTTCTTCCCCCTTTCTTTGGGCTTTCTTTCACCTTTCTTTGGGCTTTATTTCCCCTTTCTTTGGGCTTTCTTTCCCCTTTCCTTGGGCTTTCTTTCTCCTTTCTTTGGGCTTTCTTTCCCCTTTCTTTGGGGTTTCTTTGGGCTTTCTTTCCCCTTTCTTTGGGGTTTCTTTGGGCTTTCTTTCCCCTTTCTTTGGGCTTTCTTTGGGCTTTCTTTCCTCTTTCTCTGGGCTTTCTTTGGGCTTTCTTTGGGCTTTCTTTCCCCTTTCTTTGGGCTTTCTTTCCCCTTTCTTTGGGCTTTCTTTCCCCTTTCTTTGGGCATTCTTTGGGCTGTCATTCCACTTTCTTTGGGCTTTCTTTCCCCTTTCTTTGGGCTTTCTTTGGGCTTTCTTTCCCCTTTATTTGGGCTTTCTTTCCCCTTTCTTTGGGCTTTCTTTGGGCTTTCTTTCCCCTTTCTTTGGGCTTTCTTTCCCCTTTCTTTGGGCTTTCTTTGGGCTTTCTTTCCCCTTTCTTTGGGCTTTGTTTCCCCTTTATTTGGGCTTGCTTTTGGCTTTCTTTAGGCTTTCTTTGGGCTTTCTTTCCGCTTTCTTTGGGCTTTCTTTGGGCTTTCTTTCCCTTTTCTTTGGGCTTTCTTTCCCCTTTCTTTGGGCTTTCTTTGTGCTTTCTTTCCCCTTTCTTTGGGCTTTCTTTCCCCTTTCTTTGGGCTTTCTTTCCCCTTTCTTTGGGCTTTCCTTGGGCATTCTTTGGGCTTTCTTTGGGTTTTCTTTCCCCTTTCTTTCCACTTTCTTTGGGCTTTCTTTGGGCTTTCTTTGGGCTTTCTTTGGGCTTTCTTTGGGATTTCTCTGGGCTTTCTTTACCCTTTCTTTGGGCTGTCTTTCCCATTTCTTTGGGCTTTCTTTCCCCTTTCTTTGGGCTTTCTTTTCCCTTTCTTTGGGCTTTCTTTGAGCTTTCTTTCCCCTTTCTTTGGGCTTTCTTTCCCCTTTCTTTGGGCTTTCTTTGGGCTTTCTTTCCCCTTTCTTTGGGCTTTCTTTCCACTTTCTTTGGGCTTTCTTTTCCCTTTCTTTGGGCTTTCTTTGAGCTTTCTTTCCCCTTTCTTTGGGCTTTATTTCCCCTTTCATTGGGCATTCTTTGGGCTGTCTTTCCCCTTTCTTTGGGCTTTCTTTCCCCTTTCTTTGGGCTTTCTTTCCCATTTCTTTTGGCTTTCTTTCCCCTTTCTTTGGGCTTTCTTTGCGCTTTCTTTCCCCTTTCTTTGGGCTTTCTTTGGGCTTTCTTCCCCCTTTCTTTGGGCTTTCTTTCACCTTTCTTTGGGCTTTATTTCCCCTTTCTTTGGGCTTTCTTTCCCCTTTCTTTGGGCTTTCTTTCCCCTTTCTATGGGCTTTCTTTGGGCTTTCTTTGGGCTTTCTTTCCCCTTTTTTAACCCTTTCTTTGGGCTTTCTTTGGGCTTTCTTCCCCCTTTCTTTGGGCTTTCTTTCACCTTTCTTTGGGCTTTATTTCCCCTTTCTTTGGGCTTTCTTTCCCCTTTCCTTGGGCTTTCTTTCTCCTTTCTTTGGGCTTTCTTTCCCCTTTCTTTGGGGTTTCTTTGGGCTTTCTTTCCCCTTTCTTTGGGGTTTCTTTGGGCTTTCTTTCCCCTTTCTTTGGGCTTTCTTTGGGCTTTCTTTCCTCTTTCTCTGGGCTTTCTTTGGGCTTTCTTTCCCCTTTCTTTGGGCTTTCTTTCCCCTTTCTTTGGGCTTTCTTTCCCCTTTCTTTGGGCTTTCTTTGGGCTGTCATTCCACTTTCTTTGGGCTTTCTTTCCCCTTTCTTTGGGCTTTCTTTGGGCTTTCTTTCCCCTTTATTTGGGCTTTCTTTCCCCTTTCTTTGGGCTTTCTTTGGGCTTTCTTTCCCCTTTCTTTGGGCTTTCTTTCCCCTTTCTTTGGGCTTTCTTTGGGCTTTCTTTCCCCTTTCTTTGGGCTTTGTTTCCCCTTTATTTGGGCTTGCTTTTGGCTTTCTTTAGGCTTTCTTTGGGCTTTCTTTCCCCTTTCTTTGGGCTTTCTTTCCCCTTTCTTTGGGCTTTCCTTGGGCTTTCTTTGGGCTTTCTTTGGGTTTTCTTTCCCCTTTCTTTCCACTTTCTTTGGGCTTTCTTTGGGCTTTCTTTGGGCTTTCTTTGGGATTTCTCTGGGCTTTCTTTACCCTTTCTTTGGGCTTTCTTTCCCCTTTCTTTGGGCTTTCTTTCCCCTTTCTTTGGGCTTTCTTTTCCCTTTCTTTGGGCTTTCTTTGAGCTTTCTTTCCCCTTTCTTTGGGCTTTATTTCCCCTTTCTTTGGGCTTTCTTTCCCCTTTCTTTGGGCTTTCTTTCCCCTTTCTTTGGGCTTTCTTTGGGCTGTCATTCCCCTTTCTTTGGGCTTTCTTTCCCCTTTCTTTGGGCTTTCTTTGGGCTTTCTTTCCCCTTTCTTTGGGCTTTGTTTCCCCTTTCTTTGGGCTTTCTTTGGGCTTTCTTTCCCCTTTCTTTGGGCTTTCTTTCCCCTTTCTTTGGGCTTTGTTTGGGCTTTCTTTCCCCTTTCTTTGGGCTTTGTTTCCCCTTTCTTTGGGCTTTCTTTAGGCTTTCTTTAGGCTTTCTTTGGGCTTTCTTTCCGCTTTCTTTGGGCTTTCTTTGGGCTTTCTTTCCCTTTTCTTTGGGCTTTCTTTCCCCTTTCTTTGGGCTTTATTTCCCCTTTCTTTGGGCTTTCTTTCCCCTTTCCTTGGGCTTTCTTTCTCCTTTCTTTGGGCTTTCTTTCCCCATTCTTTGGGGTTTCTTTGGGCTTTCTTTCCCCTTTCTTTGGGCTTTCTTTGGGCTTTCTTTCCCCTTTCTTTGGGCTTCCTTTCCCCTTTCTTTGGGCTTTCTTTACCCTTTCTTTGGGCTTTCTTTCCCCTTTCTTTGGGCTTTCTTTCCCCTTTCTTTGGGCTTTCTTTCCCCTTTCTTTGGGCTTTCTTTGGGCTGTCATTCCCCTTTCTTTGGGCTTTCTTTCCCCTTTCTTTGGGCTTTCTTTGGGCTTTCTTTCCCCTTTCTTTGGGCTTTGTTTCCCCTTTCTTTGGGCTTTCTTTGGGCTTTCTTTCCCCTTTCTTTGGGCTTTCTTTCCCCTTTCTTTGGGCTTTCTTTGGGCTTTCTTTCCCCTTTCTTTGGGCTTTCTTTCCCCTTTCTTTGGGCTTTGTTTGGGCTTTCTTTCCCCTTTCTTTGGGCTTTGTATCCCCTTTCTTTGGGCTTTCTTTAGGCTTTCTTTAGGCTTTCTTTGGGCTTTCTTTCCGCTTTCTTTGGGCTTCCTTTGGGCTTTCTTTCCCTTTTCTTTGGGCTTTCTTTCCCCTTTCTTTGGGCTTTATTTCCCCTTTCTTTGGGCTTTCTTTCCCCTTTCCTTGGGCTTTCTTTCCCATTTCTTTGGGCTTTCTTTCCCCTTTCTTTGGGGTTTCTTTGGGCTTTCTTTCCCCTTTCTTTGGGGTTTCTTTGGGCTTTCTTTCCCCTTTATTTGGGCTTTCTTTTCCCTTTCTTTGGGCTTTCTTTGAGCTTTCTTTCCCCTTTCTTTGGGCTTTCTTTCCCCTTTCTTTGGGCTTTCTTTCCCCTTTCTTTGGGCTTTCTTTGGGCTGTCATTCCCCTTTCTTTGGGCTTTCTTTCCCCTTTCTTTGGGCTTTCTTTGGGCTTTCTTTCCCCTTTCTTTGGGCTTTGTTTCCCCTTTCTTTGGGCTTTCTTTGGGCTTTCTTTCCCCTTTCTTTGGGCTTTCTTTCCCCTTTCTTTGGGCTTTCTTTGGGCTTTGTTTCCCCTTTCTTTGGGCTTTCTTTAGGCTTTCTTTAGGCTTTCTTTGGGCTTTCTTTCCGCTTTCTTTGGGCTTTCTTTGGGCTTTCTTTCCCTTTTCTTTGGGCTTTCTTTCCCCTTTCTTTGGGCTTTCTTTGGGCTTTCTTTCCCCTTTCTTTGGGCTTTCTTTCCCCATTCTTTGGGCTGTCTTTCCCCTTTCTTTGGGCTTTCTTTCACCTTTCTTTGGGCTTTCTTTCCCCTTTCTTTGGGCTTTCCTTGGGCTTTCTTTGGGCTTTGTTTGGGTTTTCTTTCCCCTTTCTTTCTACTTTCTTTGGGCTTTCTTTGGGCTTTCTTTGGGCTTTCTTTCCCCTTTCTTTGGGCTTTCTTTTCCCTTTCTTTGGGCTGTCATTCCCCTTTTGTTGGGCTTTCTTTCCCCTTTCTTTGAACTTTCTTTCCCTTTTCTTTGGGCTTTCTTTGGGCTTTCTTTGGGCTTTCTTTGGGATTTTTCTGGGCTTTCTTTCCCCTTTCTTTGGGCTTTCTTTCCCCTTTCTTTGGGCTGTCTTTCCCCTTTCTTTGGGCTTTCTTTCCACTTTCTTTGGGCTTTCTTTTCCCTTTCTTTGGGCTTTCTTTGAGCTTTCTTTCCCCTTTCTTTGGGCTTTCTTTCCCCTTTATTTGGGCTTTCTTTCCCATTTCTTTGGGCTTTCTTTCCCCTTTCTTTGGGCTTTCTTTGCGCTTTCTTTCCCTTTTATTTCGGCTTTCTTTGAGCTTTCTTTCCCCTTTCTTTGGGCTTTCTTTGGGCTTTCTTTGGGCTTTCTTTCCCCTTTCTTTGGGCTGTCATTCCCCTTTCGTTGGGCTTTCTGTCCCCTTTCTTTGAACTTTCTTTCCCTTTTCTTTGGGCTTTCTTTGGGCTTTCTTTGGGCTTTCTTTGGGATTTCTCTGGGCTTTCTTTACCCTTTCTTTGGGCTGTCTTTCCCCTTTCTTTGGGCTTTCTTTCCCCTTTCTTTGGGCTTTCTTTCCCCTTTCTTTGGGCTTTCTTTTCCCTTTCTTTGGGCTTTCTTTGAGTTTTCTTTCCCCTTTCTTTGGGCATTCATTGGGCTGTCTTTCCCCTTTCTTTGGGCTTTCTTTCCCCTTTCTTTGGACTTTCTTTCCCCTTTCTTTGAGCTTTCTTTCCCCTTTCTTTCCCCTTTCTTTGGGCTTTCTTTGGGCTTTCTTCCCCCTTTCTTTGGGCTTTCTTTCCCCTTTCTTTGGGCTTTATTTCCCCTTTCTTTGGGCTTTCTTTCCCCTTTCCTTGGGCTTTCTTTCCCCTTTCTTTGGGGTTTCTTTGGGCTTTCTTTCCCCTTTCTTTGGGCTTTCTTTGGGCTTTCTTTCCCCTTTCTTTGGGCTTTCTTTCCCCTTTCTTTGGGCTTTCTTTACCCTTTCTTTGGGCTTTCTTTCCCCTTTCTTTGGCCTTTCTTTCCCCTTTCTTTGGGCTTTCTTTGGGCTGTCATTCCCCTTTCTTTGGGCTTTCTTTCCCCTTTCTTTGGGCTTTCTTTGGGCTTTCTTTCCCCTTTCTTTGGGCTTTGTTTCCCCTTTCTTTGGGCTTTCTTTGGGCTTTCTTTGGGCTTTCTTTGGGTTTTCTTTCCCCTTTCTTTCCGCTTTCTTTGGGCTTTCTTTGGGCTTTCTTTCCCTTTTCTTTGGGCTTTCTTTGGGCTTTCTTTGGGCTTTCTTTCTCCTTTCTTTGGGCTTTCTTTCCCCTTTCTTTGCGCTGTCTTTCCCCTTTCTTTTTGCTTTCTTTCCCCTTTCTTTGGGCTTTCTTTCCCCTTTCTTTGGGCTTTCCTGGGCTTTCTTTGGGCTTTCTTTGGGTTTTCTTTCCCCTTTCTTTCCACTTTCTTTGGGCTTTCTTTGAGCTTTCTTTCCCCTTTCTTTTGGCTTTCTTTCCCCTTTTTTTGGGCTTTCTTTCCCCTTTCTTTGGGCTGTCATTCCCCTTTCGTTGGGCTTTCTGTCCCCTTTCTTTGAACTTTCTTTCCCTTTTCTTTTGGCTTTCTTTGGGCTTTCTTTGGGCTTTCTTTGGGATTTCTCCGGGCTTTCTTTACCCTTTCTTTGGGCTGTCTTTCCCCTTTCTTTGGGCTTTCTTTCCCCTTTCTTTGGGCTTTCTTTCCCCTTTCTTTGAGCTTTCTTTCCCCTTTCTTTGGGCTTTCTTTCCCCTTTCTTTGGGCTTTATTTCCCCTTTCTTTGGGCTTTCTTTCTCCTTTCCTTGGGCTTTCTTTCCCCTTTCTTTGGGCTTTCTTTCCCCTTTCTTTGGGGTTTCTTTGGGCTTTCTTTCCCCTTTCTTTGGGGTTTCTTTGGGCTTTCTTTCCCCTTTCTTTGGGCTTTCTTTGGGCTTTCTTTCCCCTTTCTTTGGGCTTTCTTTCCCCTTTCTTTGGGCTTTCTTTACCCTTTCTTTGGGCTTTCTTTCCCCTTTCTTTGGGCTTTCTTTCCCCTTTCTTTGGGCTTTCTTTCCCCTTTCTTTGGCCTTTCTTTCCCCTTTCTTTGGGCTTTCTTTGGGCTTTCTTTCCCCTTTCTTTGGGCTTTGTTTCCCCTTTCTTTGGGCTTTCTTTGGGCTTTCTTTCCCCTTTCTTTGGGCTTTGTTTCCCCTTTCTTTGGGCTTTCTTTGGGCTGTCATTCCCCTTTCTTTGGGCTTTCTTTCCCCTTTCTTTGGGCTTTCTTTGGGCTTTCTTTCCCCTTTCTTTGGGCTTTGTTTCCCCTTTCTTTGGGCTTTCTTTGGGCTTTCTTTCCCCTTTCTTTGGGCTTTCTTTCCCCTTTCTTTGGGCTTTCTTTGGGCTTTGTTTCCCCTTTCTTTGGGCTTTCTTTAGGCTTTCTTTAGGCTTTCTTTGGGCTTTCTTTCCGCTTTCTTTGGGCTTTCTTTGGGCTTTCTTTCCCTTTTCTTTGGGCTTTCTTTCCCCTTTCTTTGGGCTTTCTTTGGGCTTTCTTTCCCCTTTCTTTGGGCTTTCTTTCCCCATTCTTTGGGCTGTCTTTCCCCTTTCTTTGGGCTTTCTTTCACCTTTCTTTGGGCTTTCTTTCCCCTTTCTTTGGGCTTTCCTTGGGCTTTCTTTGGGCTTTGTTTGGGTTTTCTTTCCCCTTTCTTTCTACTTTCTTTGGGCTTTCTTTGGGCTTTCTTTGGCCTTTCTTTCCCCTTTCTTTGGGCTTTCTTTGGGCTGTCATTCCCCTTTCTTTGGGCTTTCTTTCCCCTTTCTTTGGGCTTTCTTTGGGCTTTCTTTCCCCTTTCTTTGGGCTTTGTTTCCCCTTTCTTTGGGCTTTCTTTGGGCTTTCTTTCCCCTTTCTTTGGGCTTTCTTTCCCCTTTCTTTGGGCTTTCTTTGGGCTTTCTTTCCCCTTTCTTTGGGCTTTGTTTCCCCTTTCTTTGGGCTTTCTTTAGGCTTTCTTTAGGCTTTCTTTGGGCTTTCTTTCTGCTTTCTTTGGGCTTTCTTTGGGCTTTCTTTCCCTTTTCTTGGGCTTTCTTTCCCCTTTCTTTGGGCTTTCTTTGGGCTTTCATTCCCCTTTCTTTGGGCTTTCTTTCCCCATTCTTTGGGCTGTCTTTCCCATTTCTTTGGGCTTTCTTTCACCTTTCTTTGGGCTTTCTTTCCCCTTTCTTTGGGCTTTCCTTGGGCTTTCTTTGGGCTTTCTTTGGGTTTTCTTTCCCCTTTCTTTCCACTTTCTTTGGGCTTTCTTTGGGCTTTCTTTGGGCTTTCTTTCCCCTTTCTTTGGGCTTTCTTTCCCCTTTCTTTGGGCTTTCTTTTCCCTTTCTTTGGGCTGTCATTCCCCTTTCGTTGGGCTTTCTTTCCCCTTTCTTTGAACTTTCTTTCCCTTTTCTTTGGGCTTTCTTTGGGCTTTCTTTGGGCTTTCTTTGGGATTTTTCTGGGCTTTCTTTCCCCTTTCTTTGGGCTTTCTTTCCCCTTTCTTTGGGCTGTCTTTCCCCTTTCTTTGGGCTTTCTTTCCACTTTCTTTGGGCTTTCTTTTCCCTTTCTTTGGCTTTCTTTGAGCTTTCTTTCCCCTTTCTTTGGGCTTTCTTTCCCCTTTCATTGGGCATTCTTTGGGCTGTCTTTCCCCTTTCTTTGGGCTTTCTTTCCCCTTTCTTTGGGCTTTCTTTCCCATTTCTTTGGGCTTTCTTTCCCCTTTCTTTGGGCTTTCTTTGAGCTTTCTTTCCCCTTTCTATGGGCTTTCTTTGGGCTTTCTTTGGGCTTTCTTTCCCCTTTTTTTCCCCTTTCTTTGGGCTTTCTTTGGGCTTTCTTCCCCCTTTCTTTGGGCTTTCTTTCACCTTTCTTTGGCCTTTATTTCCCCTTTCTTTGGGCTTTCTTTCCCCTTTCCTTGGGCGTTCTTTCTCCTTTCTTTGGGCTTTCTTTCCCCTTTCTTTGGGGTTTCTTTGGGCTTTCTTTCCCCTTTCTTTGGGGTTTCTTTGGGCTTTCTTTCCCCTTTCTTTGGGCTTTCTTTGGGCTTTCTTTCCTCTTTCTCTGGGCTTTCTTTGGGCTTTCTTTGGGCTTTCTTTCCCCTTTCTTTGGGCTTTCTTTCCCCTTTCTTTGGGCTTTCTTCCCCCTTTCTTTGGGCTTTCTTTCCCCTTTCTTTGGGCTTTCTTTGGGCTGTCATTCCACTTTCTTTGGGCTTTCTTTCCCCTTTCTTTGGGCTTTCTTTGGGCTTTCTTTCCCCTTTATTTGGGCTTTCTTTCCCCTTTCTTTGGGCTTTCTTTGGGCTTTCTTTCCCCTTTCTTTGGGCTTTCTTTCCCCTTTCTTTGGGCTTCCTTTGGGCTTTCTTTCCCCTTTCTTTGGGCTTTGTTTCCCCTTTATTTGGGCTTGCTTTTGGCTTTCTTTAGGCTTTCTTTGGGCTTTCTTTCCGCTTTCTTTGGGCTTTCTTTGGGCTTTCTTTCCCTTTTCTTTGGGCTTTCTTTCCCCTTTCTTTGGGCTTTCTTTGTGCTTTCTTTCCCCTTTCTTTGGGCTTTCTTTCCCCTTTCTTTGGGCTTTCCTTGGGCTTTCTTTGGGCTTTCCTTGGGCTTTCTTTGGGCTTTCCTTGGGCTTTCTTTGGGCTTTCTTTGGGTTTTCTTTCCCCTTTCTTTCCACTTTCTTTGGGCTTTCTTTGGGCTTTCTTTGGGCTTTCTTTGGGCTTTCTTTGGGATTTCTCTGGGCTTTCTTTACCCTTTCTTTGGGCTGTCTTTCCCCTTTCTTTGGGCTTTCTTTCCCCTTTCTTTGGGCTTTCTTTTCCCTTTCTTTGGGCTTTCTTTGAGCTTTCTTTCCCCTTTCTTTGGGCTTTATTTCCCCTTTCTTTGGGCATTCATTGGGCTGTCTTTCCCCTTTCTTTGGGCTTTCTTTCCCCTTTCTTTGGGCTTTCTTTGCGCTTTCTTTCCCATTTCTTTGGGCTTTCTTTGAGCTTTCTTTCCCCTTTCTTTCCCCTTTCTTTGGGCTTTCTTTGTGCTTTCTTCCCCCTTTCTTTGGGCTTTCTTTCCCCTTTCTTTGGGCTTTATTTCCCCTTTCTTTGGGCTTTCTTTCCCCTTTCCTTGGGCTTTCTTTCCCCTTTCTTTGGGCTTTCTTTCCCCTTTCTTTGGGGTTTCTTTGGGCTTTCTTTCCCCTTTCTTTGGGGTATCTTTGGGCTTTCTTTCCCCTTTCTTTGGGCTTTCTTTGGGCTTTCTTTCCCCTTTCTTTGGGCTTTCTTTCCCCTTTCTTTGGGCTTTCTTTACCCTTTCTTTGGGCTTTCTTTCCCTTTCTTTGGGCTTTCTTTCCCCTTTCTTTGGGCTTTCTTTCCCCTTTCTTTGGGCTTTCTTTCCCATTTCTTTTGGCTTCTTTCCCCTTTCTTTGGGCTTTCTTTGCGCTTTCTTTCCCTTTCTTTGGGCTTTCTTTGAGCTTTCTTTCCCCTTTCTATGGGCTTTCTTTGGGCTTTCTTTGGGCTTTCTTTCCCCTTTTTTTCCCCTTTCTTTGGCTTTCTTTGGGCTTTCTTCCCCTTTCTTTGGGCTTTCTTTCACCTTTCTTTGGGCTTTATTTCCCCTTTCTTTGGGCTTTCTTTCCCCTTTCCTTGGGCTTTCTTTCTCCTTTCTTTGGGCTTTCTCTCCCCTTTCTTTGGGCTTTCTTTGGGCTTTCTTTCCCCTTTCTTTGGGGTTTCTTTGGGCTTTCTTTCCCCTTTCTTTGGGCTTTCTTTGGGCTTTCTTTCCTCTTTCTCTGGGCTTTCTTTGGGCTTTCTTTGGGCTTTCTTTCCCCTTTCTTTGGGCTTTCTTTCCCCTTTCTTTGGGCTTTCTTTGGGCTTTCTTTCCCCTTTCTTTGGGCTTTCTTTCCCCTTTCTTTGGGCGGGCTTTCTTTCCCCTTTCTTTGGGCTTTCTTTCCCCTTTCTTTGGGCTTTGTTTGGGCTTTCTTTCCCCTTTCTTTGGGCTTTGTTTCCCCTTTCTTTGGGCTTTCTTTAGGCTTTCTTTAGGCTTTCTTTGGGCTTTCTTTCCGCTTTCTTTGGGCTTCCTTTGGGCTTTCTTTCCCTTTTCTTTGGGCTTTCTTTCCCCTTTCTTTGGGCTTTATTTCCCCTTTCTTTGGGCTTTCTTTCCCCTTTCCTTGGGCTTTCTTTCCCCTTTCTTTGGGCTTTCTTTCCCCTTTCTTTGGGGTTTCTTTGGGCTTTCTTTCCCCTTTCTTTGGGGTTTCTTTGGGCTTTCTTTCCCTTTCTTTGGGCTTTCTTTTCCCTTTCTTTGGGCTTTCTTTGAGCTTTCTTTCCCCTTTCTTTGGGCTTTCTTTCCCCTTTCTTTGGGCTTTCTTTCCCCTTTCTTTGGGCTTTCTTTCCCCTTTCTTTGGGCTTTCTTTGGGCTGTCATTCCCCTTTCTTTGGGCTTTCTTTCCCCTTTCTTTGGGCTTTCTTTGGGCTTTCTTTCCCCTTTGTTTGGGCTTTGTTTCCCCTTTCTTTGGGCTTTCTTTGGGCTTTCTTTCCCCTTTCTTTGGGCTTTCTTTCCCCTTTCTTTGGGCTTTGTTTGGGCTTTCTTTCCCCTTCTTTGGGCTTTGTTTCCCCTTTCTTTGGGCTTTCTTTAGGCTTTCTTTAGGCTTTCTTTGGGCTTTCTTTCCGCTTTCTTTGGGCTTTCTTTGGGCTTTCTTTCCCTTTTCTTTGGGCTTTCTTTGGGCTTTCTTTGGGCTTTCTTTCTCCTTTCTTTGGGCTTTCTTTCCCCTTTCTTTGCGCTGTCTTTCCCCTTTCTTTTTGCTTTCTTTCCCCTTTCTTTGGGCTTTCTTTCCCCTTTCTTTGGGCTTTCCTGGGCTTTCTTTGGGCTTTCTTTGGGTTTTCTTTCCCCTTTCTTTCCACTTTCTTTGGGCTTTCTTTGAGCTTTCTTTCCCCTTTCTTTTGGCTTTCTTTCCCCTTTTTTTGGGCTTTCTTTCCCCTTTCTTTGGGCTGTCATTCCCCTTTCGTTGGGCTTTCTGTCCCCTTTCTTTGAACTTTCTTTCCCTTTTCTTTTGGCTTTCTTTGGGCTTTCGTTGGGCTTTCTTTGGATTTCTCTGGGCTTTCTTTACCCTTTCTTTGGGCTGTCTTTCCCCTTTCTTTGGGCTTTCTTTCCCCTTTCTTTGGGCTTTCTTTCCCCTTTCTTTGAGCTTTCTTTCCCCTTTCTTTGGGCTTTCTTTCCCCTTTCTTTGGGCTTTATTTCCCCTTTCTTTGGGCTTTCTTTCTCCTTTCCTTGGGCTTTCTTTCCCCTTTCTTTGGGCTTTCTTTCCCCTTTCTTTGGGGTTTCTTTGGGCTTTCTTTCCCCTTTCTTTGGGGTTTCTTTGGGCTTTCTTTCCCCTTTCTTTGGGCTTTCTTTGGGCTTTCTTTCCCCTTTCTTTGGGCTTTCTTTCCCCTTTCTTTGGGCTTTCTTTACCCTTTCTTTGGGCTTTCTTTCCCCTTTCTTTGGGCTTTCTTTCCCCTTTCTTTGGGCTTTCTTTCCCCTTTCTTTGGCCTTTCTTTCCCCTTTCTTTGGGCTTTCTTTGGGCTTTCTTTCCCCTTTCTTTGGGCTTTGTTTCCCCTTTCTTTGGGCTTTCTTTGGGCTTTCTTTCCCCTTTCTTTGGGCTTTGTTTCCCCTTTCTTTGGGCTTTCTTTGGGCTGTCATTCCCCTTTCTTTGGGCTTTCTTTCCCCTTTCTTTGGGCTTTCTTTGGGCTTTCTTTCCCCTTTCTTTGGGCTTTGTTTCCCCTTTCTTTGGGCTTTCTTTGGGCTTTCTTTCCCCTTTCTTTGGGCTTTCTTTCCCCTTTCTTTGGGCTTTCTTTGGGCTTTGTTTCCCCTTTCTTTGGGCTTTCTTTAGGCTTTCTTTAGGCTTTCTTTGGGCTTTCTTTCCGCTTTCTTTGGGCTTTCTTTGGCTTTCTTTCCCTTTTCTTTGGGCTTTCTTTCCCCTTTCTTTGGGCTTTCTTTGGGCTTTCTTTCCCCTTTCTTTGGGCTTTCTTTCCCCATTCTTTGGGCTGTCTTTCCCCTTTCTTTGGGCTTTCTTTCACCTTTCTTTGGGCTTTCTTTCCCCTTTCTTTGGGCTTTCCTGGGCTTTCTTTGGGCTTTGTTTGGGTTTTCTTTCCCCTTTCTTTCTACTTTCTTTGGGCTTTCTTTGGGCTTTCTTTGGGCTTTCTTTCCCCTTTCTTTGGGCTTTCTTTTCCCTTTCTTTGGGCTGTCATTCCCCTTTTGTTGGGCTTTCTTTCCCCTTTCTTTGAACTTTCTTTCCCTTTTCTTTGGGCTTTCTTTGGGCTTTCTTTGGGCTTTCTTGGGATTTTTCTGGGCTTTCTTTCCCCTTTCTTTGGGCTTTCTTTCCCCTTTCTTTGGGCTGTCTTTCCCCTTTCTTTGGGCTTTCTTTCCACTTTCTTTGGGCTTTCTTTTCCCTTTCTTTGGGCTTTCTTTGAGCTTTCTTTCCCCTTTCTTTGGGCTTTCTTTCCCCTTTATTTGGGCTTTCTTTCCCATTTCTTTGGGCTTTCTTTCCCCTTTCTTTGGGCTTTCTTTGCGCTTTCTTTCCCCCTTTATTTCGGCTTTCTTTGAGCTTTCTTTCCCCTTTCTTTGGGCTTTCTTTGCGCTTTCTTTGGGCTTTCTTTCCCCTTTCTTTGGGCTGTCATTCCCCTTTCGTTGGGCTTTCTGTCCCCTTTCTTTGAACTTTCTTTCCCTTTTCTTTGGGCTTTCTTTGGGCTTTCTTTGGGCTTTCTTTGGGATTTCTCTGGGCTTTCTTTACCCTTTCTTTGGGCTGTCTTTCCCCTTTCTTTGGGCTTTCTTTCCCCTTTCTTTGGGCTTTCTTTTCCCTTTCTTTGGGCTTTCTTTGAGTTTTCTTTCCCCTTTCTTTGGGCTTTATTTCCCCTTTCTTTGGGCATTCATTGGGCTGTCTTTCCCCTTTCTTTGGGCTTTCTTTCCCCTTTCTTTGACTTTCTTTCCCCTTTCTTTGAGCTTTCTTTCCCCTTTCTTTCCCCTTTCTTTGGCTTTCTTTGGGCTTTCTTCCCCCTTTCTTTGGGCTTTCTTTCCCCTTTCTTTGGGCTTTATTTCCCCTTTCTTTGGGCTTTCTTTCCCCTTTCCTTGGGCTTTCTTTCCCCTTTCTTTGGGGTTTCTTTGGGCTTTCTTTCCCCTTTCTTTGGGCTTTCTTTGGGCTTTCTTTCCCCTTTCTTTGGGATTTCTTTCCCCTTTCTTTGGGCTTTCTTTACCCTTTCTTTGGGCTTTCTTTCCCCTTTCTTTGGCCTTTCTTTCCCCTTTCTTTGGGCTTTCTTTGGGCTGTCATTCCCCTTTCTTTGGGCTTTCTTTCCCCCTTTCTTTGGGCTTTCTTTGGGCTTTCTTTCCCCTTTCTTTGGGCTTTGTTTCCCCTTTCTTTGGGCTTTCTTTGGGCTTTCTTTCCCCTTTCTTTGGGCTTTCTTTCCCCTTTCTTTGGGCTTTCTTTGGGCTTTCTTTCCCCTTTCTTTGGCCTTTCTTTCCCCTTTCTTTGGGCTTTCTTTGGGCTGTCATTCCCCTTTCTTTGGGCTTTCTTTCCCCTTTCTTTGGGCTTTCTTTGGGCTTTCTTTCCCCTTTCTTTGGGCTGTCTTTCCCCTTTCTTTGGGCTTTCTTTCCACTTTCTTTGGGCTTTCTTTTCCCTTTCTTTGGGCTTTCTTTGAGCTTTCTTTCCCCTTTCTTTGGGCTTTCTTTCCCCTTTCATTGGGCATTCTTTGGGCTGTCTTTCCCCTTTCTTTGGGCTTTCTTTCCCCTTTCTTTGGGCTTTCTTTCCCATTTCTTTGGGCTTTCTTTCCCCTTTCTTTCGGCTTTCTTTGCGCTTTCTTTCCCCTTTCTTTGGGCTTTCTTTGAGCTTTCTTTCCCCTTTCTATGGCTTTCTTTGGGCTTTCTTTCCCCTTTTTTTCCCCTTTCTTTGGGCTTTCTTTGGGCTTTCTTCCCCCTTTCTTTGGGCTTTCTTTCACCTTTCTTTGGCCTTTATTTCCCCTTTCTTTGGGCTTTCTTTCCCCTTTCCTTGGGCTTTCTTTCTCCTTTCTTTGGGCTTTCTTTCCCCTTTCTTTGGGGTTTCTTTGGGCTTTCTTTCCCCTTTCTTGGGGTTTCTTTGGGCTTTCTTTCCCCTTTCTTTGGGCTTTCTTTGGGCTTTCTGTCCTCTTTCTCTGGGCTTTCTTTGGGCTTTCTTTGGGCTTTCTTTCCCCTTTCTTTGGGCTTTCTTTCCCCTTTCTTTGGGCTTTCTTCCCCCTTTCTTTGGGCTTTCTTTCCCCTTTCTTTGGGCTTTCTTTGGGCTGTCATTCCACTTTCTTTGGGCTTTCTTTCCCCTTTCTTTGGGCTTTCTTTGGGCTTTCTTTCCCCTTTATTTGGGCTTTCTTTCCCCTTTCTTTGGGCTTTCTTTGGGCTTTCTTTCCCCTTTCTTTGGGCTTTCTTTCCCCCTTTCTTTGGGCTTCCTTTGGGCTTTCTTTCCCCTTTCTTTGGGCTTTGTTTCCCCTTTATTTGGGCTTGCTTTTGGCTTTCTTTAGGCTTTCTTTGGGCTTTCTTTCCGCTTTCTTTGGCTTTCTTTGGGCTTTCTTTCCCTTTTCTTTGGGCTTTCTTTCCCCTTTCTTTGGGCTTTCTTTGTGCTTTCTTTCCCCTTTCTTTGGGCTTTCTTTCCCCTTTCTTTGGGCTTTCCTTGGGCTTTCTTTGGGCTTTCCTTGGGCTTTCTTTGGCTTTCCTTGGGCTTTCTTTGGGCTTTCTTTGGGTTTTCTTTCCCCTTTCTTTCCACTTTCTTTGGGCTTTCTTTGGGCTTTCTTTGGGCTTTCTTTGGGCTTTCTTTGGGATTTCTCTGGGCTTTCTTTACCCTTTCTTTGGGCTGTCTTTCCCCTTTCTTTGGCTTTCTTTCCCCTTTCTTTGGGCTTTCTTTTCCCTTTCTTTGGGCTTTCTTTGAGCTTTCTTTCCCCCTTTCTTTGGGCTTTATTTCCCCTTTCTTTGGGCATTCATTGGGCTGTCTTTCCCCTTTCTTTGGGCTTTCTTTCCCCTTTCTTTGGGCTTTCTTTGCGCTTTCTTTCCCATTTCTTTGGGCTTTCTTTGAGCTTTCTTTCCCCTTTCTTTCCCCTTTCTTTGGGCTTTCTTTGTGCTTTCTTCCCCCTTTCTTTGGGCTTTCTTTCCCCTTTCTTTGGGCTTTATTTCCCCTTTCTTTGGCTTCCTTTCCCCTTTCCTTGGGCTTTCTTTCCCCTTTCTTTGGGCTTTCTTTCCCCTTTCTTTGGGGTTTCTTTGGGCTTTCTTTCCCCTTTCTTTGGGGTTTCTTTGGGCTTTCTTTCCCCTTTCTTTGGGCTTTCTTTGGGCTTTCTTTCCCCTTTCTTTGGGCTTTCTTTCCCCTTTCTTTGGGCTTTCTTTACCCTTTCTTTGGGCTTTCTTTCCCCTTTCTTTGGGCTTTCTTTCCCCTTTCTTTGGGCTTTCTTTCCCCTTTCTTTGGGCTTTCTTTCCCATTTCTTTTGGCTTTCTTTCCCCTTTCTTTGGGCTTTCTTTGCGCTTTCTTTCCCCTTTCTTTGGGCTTTCTTTGAGCTTTCTTTCCCCTTTCTATGGGCTTTCTTTGGGCTTTCTTTGGGCTTTCTTTCCCCTTTTTTTCCCCTTTCTTTGGGCTTTCTTTGGGCTTTCTTCCCCCTTTCTTTGGGCTTTCTTTCACCTTTCTTTGGGCTTTATTTCCCCTTTCTTTGGGCTTTCTTTCCCCTTTCCTTGGGCTTTCTTTCTCCTTTCTTTGGGCTTTCTTTCCCCTTTCTTTGGGGTTTCTTTAGGCTTTCTTTCCCCTTTCTTTGGGGTTTCTTTGGGCTTTCTTTCCCCTTTCTTTGGGCTTTCTTTGGGCTTTCTTTCCTCTTTCTCTGGGCTTTCTTTGGGCTTTCTTTGGGCTTTCTTTCCCCTTTCTTTGGGCTTTCTTTCCCCTTTCTTTGGGCTTTCTTTCCCCTTTCTTTGGGCTTTCTTTGGGCTGTCATTCCACTTTCTTTGGGCTTTCTTTCCCCTTTCTTTGGGCTTTCTTTGGGCTTTCTTTCCCCTTTATTTGGGCTTTCTTTCCCCTTTCTTTGGGCTTTCTTTGGGCTTTCTTTCCCCTTTCTTTGGGCTTTCTTTCCCCTTTCTTTGGGCTTTCTTTGGGCTTTCTTTCCCCTTTCTTTGGGCTTTGTTTCCCCTTTATTTGGGCTTGCTTTTGGCTTTCTTTAGGCTTTCTTTGGGCTTTCTTTCCTCTTTCTTTGGCTTTCTTTGGGCTTTCTTTCCCTTTTCTTTGGGCTTTCTTTCCCCTTTCTTTGGGCTTTCTTTGTGCTTTCTTTCCCCTTTCTTTGGGCTTTTCTTTCCCCTTTCTTTGGGCTTTCTTTCCCCTTTCTTTGGGCTTTCCTTGGGCTTTCTTTGGGCTTTCTTTGGGTTTTCTTTCCCCTTTCTTTCCACTTTCTTTGGGCTTTCTTTGGGCTTTCTTTGGGCTTTCTTTGGGCTTTCTTTGGGATTTCTCTGGGCTTTCTTTACCCTTTCTTTGGGCTGTCTTTCCCCTTTCTTTGGGCTTTCTTTCCCCTTTCTTTGGGCTTTCTTTTCCCTTTCTTTGGGCTTTCTTTGAGCTTTCTTTTCCCCTTTCTTTGGGCTTTATTTCCCCTTTCTTTGGGCATTCATTGGGCTGTCTTTCCCCTTTCTTTGGGCTTTCTTTCCCCTTTCTTTGGGCTTTCTTTGCGCTTTCTTTCCCATTTCTTTGGGCTTTCTTTGAGCTTTCTTTCCCCTTTCTTTCCCTTTCTTTGGGCTTTCTTTGGGCTTTCTTCCCCCTTTCTTTGGGCTTTCTTTCCCCTTTCTTTGGGCTTTATTTCCCCTTTCTTTGGCTTTCTTTCCCCCTTTCCTTGGGCTTTCTTTCCCCTTTCTTTGGGCTTTCTTTCCCCTTTCTTTGGGGTTTCTTTGGGCTTTCTTTCCCCTTTCTTTGGGGTTTCTTTGGGCTTTCTTTCCCCTTTCTTTGGGCTTTCTTTGGGCTTTCTTTCCCCTTTCTTTGGCTTTCTTTCCCTTTCTTTGGGCTTTCTTTACCCTTTCTTTGGGCTTTCTTTCCCCTTTCTTTGGGCTTTCTTTCCCCTTTCTTTGGGCTTTCTTTCCCCTTTCTTTGGGCTTTCTTTCCCCTTTCTTTGGGCTTTCTTTGGGCTGTCATTCCCCTTTCTTTGGGCTTTCTTTCCCCTTTCTTTGGGCTTTCTTTGGGCTTTCTTTCCCCTTTCTTTGGGCTTTGTTTCCCCTTTCTTTGGGCTTTCTTTGGGCTTTCTTTCCCCTTTCTTTGGGCTTTCTTTCCCCTTTCTTTGGGTTTTCTTTGGGCTTTCTTTCCCCTTTCTTTGGGCTTTGTTTCCCCTTTCTTTGGGCTTTCTTTAGGCTTTCTTTAGGCTTTCTTTGGGCTTTCTTTCCGCTTTCTTTGGGCTTTCTTTGGGCTTTCTTTCCCTTTTCTTTGGGCTTTCTTTCCCCTTTCTTTGGGCTTTCTTTGGGCTTTCTTTCCCCTTTCTTTGGGCTTTATTTCCCCATTCTTTGGGCTGTCTTTCCCCTTTCTTTGGGCTTTCTTTCACCTTTCTTTGGGCTTTCTTTCCCCTTTCTTTGGGCTTTCTTGGGCTTTCTTTGGGCTTTCTTTGGGTTTTCTTTCCCCTTTCTTTCCACTTTCTTTGGGCTTTCTTTGGGCTTTCTTGGGCTTTCTTTCCCCTTTCTTTGGGCTTTCTTTCCCCTTTCTTTGGGCTGTCTTTCCCCTTTCTTTGGGCTTTCTTTCCACTTTCTTTGGGCTTTCTTTTCCCTTTCTTTGGGCTTTCTTTGAGCTTTCTTTCCCCGTTCTTTGGGCTTTCTTTCCCCTTTCATTGGGCATTCTTTGGGCTGTCTTTCCCCTTTCTTTGGGCTTTCTTTCCCCTTTCTTTGGGTTTTCTTTCCCATTTCTTTGGGCTTTCTTTCCCCTTTCTTTGGCTTTCTATGCGCTTTCTTTCCCCTTTCTTTGGGCTTTCTTGAGATTTCTTTCCCCTTTCTTTGGGCTTTCTTTGGGCTTTCTTTGGGCTTTCTTTCCCCTTTCTTTCCCCTTTCTTTGGGCTTTCTTTGGGCTTTCTTGCCCTTTCTTTGGGCTTTCTTTCACCTTTCTTTGGGCTTTATTTCCCCTTTCTTTGGCTTTCTTTCCCCTTTCCTTGGGCTTTCTTTCCCCTTTCTTTGGGCTTTCTTCCCCTTTCTTTGGGGTTTCTTTGGGCTCTCTTTCCCCTTTCTTTGGGGTTTCTTTGGGCTTTCTTTCCCCTTTCTTTGGGCTTTCTTTGGGCTTTCTTTCCCCTTTCTTTGGGCTTTCTTTGGGCTGTCTTTGGGCTTTCTTTCCCCTTTCTTTGGGCTTTCTTTCCCCTTTCTTTGGGCTTTCTTTCCCCTTTCTTTGGGCTTTCTTTGGGCTGTCATTCCACTTTCTTTGGGCTTTCTTTCCCCTTTCTTTGGGCTTTCTTTGGGCTTTCTTTCCCTTTATTTGGGCTTTCTTTCCCCTTTCTTTGGGCTTTCTTTGGGCTTTCTTGGGCTTTCTTTCCCCTTGCTTTGGGCTGTCATTCCCCTTTCTTTGGGCTTTCTTTCCCCTTTCTTTTGGCTTTCTTTCCCTTTTCTTTGGGCTTTCTTTGGGCTTTCTTTCCCCTTTCTTTGGGCTTTCTTTCCCCTTTCTTTGGGCTTTCTTTCCCCTTTCTTTGGGCTTTCTTTCCCCTTTCTTTGGCCTTTCTTTGAGCTTTCTTTCCCCTTTCTTTGGGCTTTCTTTCCCCTTTCTTTGGGCTTTCTTGGGCTGTCTTTCCCCTTTCTTTGGGCTTTCTTTCCCCTTTCTTTGGGCTGTCTTTCCCTTTTCTTTGGGCTTTCTTTCCCCCTTTCTTTGGGCTTTCTTTGGGCTTTCTTTCCCCTTTATTTGGGCTTTCTTTCCCCTTTCTTTGGGCTTTCTTTGGGCTTTCTTTCCCCTTTCTTTGGGCTTTCTTTCCCCTTTCTTTGGGCTTCCTTTGGGCTTTCTTTCCCCTTTCTTTGGGCTTTGTTTCCCCTTTATTTGGGCTTGCTTTTGGCTTTCTTTAGGCTTTCTTTGGGCTTTCTTTCCGCTTTCTTTGGGCTTTCTTTGGGCTTTCTTTCCCTTTTCTTTGGGCTTTCTTTCCCCTTTCTTTGGGCTTTCTTTGTGCTTTCTTTCCCCTTTCTTTGGGCTTTCTTTCCCTTTCTTTGGGCTTTCCTTGGGCTTTCTTTGGGCTTTCCTTGGGCTTTCTTTGGGCTTTCCTTGGGCTTTCTTTGGGCTTTCTTTGGGTTTTCTTTCCCTTTCTTTCCACTTTCTTTGGGCTTTCTTTGGGCTTTCTTTGGGCTTCTTTGGGCTTTCTTTGGGATTTCTCTGGGCTTTCTTTACCCTTTCTTTGGGCT
>NW_027043579.1:0-69839 GCF_036013475.1 Columba livia | reverse complement strand
GGCTTTCCTTGGCTTTCCTTGGGCATTCTTTGGGCTTTCTTTCCCCTTTCTTTCCACTTTCTTTGGCTTTCTTTGGGCTTCTTTGGGCTTTCTTTGGGCTTTCTTTGCCCTTTCTTTCCCCCTTTCTTTTGGGCTTTCTTTCCCCTTTCTTTCCCCTTTCTTTGGGCTTTCTTTGGGCTTTCTTTGGGCTTTCTTTGGGCTGTCATTCCCCATTTCTTTGGGCTTTCTTTCCCCTTTCTTTGGGCTTTCTTTGGGCTTTCTTTGGGCTTTCTTTGGGCTTTCTTTGGGCTTTTTTTGGGCTTTCTTTGGGCTTTCTTTGGGCTTTCTTTGGCTTTCTTTGGGCTTTCTTTCCCCTTTCTTTGGGCTTTCTTTCCCAATTCTTTGGGCTTTCTTTGGGCTTTCTTTTCCCTTTCTTTCCACTTTCTTTGGGCTTTCTTTGGGCTTTCTTGGGCTTTCTTTCCCATTCTTTGGGCTTTCTTTCCCCTTCTTTGGGCTTTCTTTCCCCTTTCTTTGGGCTGTCATTCCCCCTTTCTTTGGGCTTTCTTTCCCCTTTCTTTGGGCTTTCCTTGGGCTTTCTTTGGGCTTTCTTTGGGCTTTCTTTCCCCCTTTCTTTCCACTTTCTTTGGGCTTTCTTTGGGCTTTCTTTGGGCTTTCTTTCCCTTTCTTCCCCTTTCTTTGGGCTTTCTTTCCCCTTTCTTTCCATTTCTTTGGGCTTTCTTTGGGCTTTCTATGGGCTTTCTTTGTGCTTTCTTTGGGCTGTCATTCCCCGTTCTTTGGGCTTTCTTTCCCCTTTCTTTGGGCTTTCTTTGGGCTTTATTTGTGCTTCTTCTTTGGCTTTTCTTTGGGCTTTCTTTGGGCTTTCTTTGGGCTTTCTTTCCCCTTTCTTTGGGCTTTCTTTCCCTTTCTGTGTGCTTTCTTTGGGCTTTCTTTGGGCTTTCTTTGGGCTTTCTTTGGGCTTTCTTTCCCCTTTCTTTGGGTTTCTTTCCCCTTTCTTTGGGCTTTCCTTGGGCTTTCTTTGGCTTTCTTTGGGTTTTCTTTCCCCTTTCTTTCCCCTTTCTTTGGGCTTTCTTTGGGCTTTCTTTGGGCTTTCTCTGGGCTTTCTTTCCCCTTTCTTTGGGCTTTCTTTCCCCTTTCTTTGGGCTTTCTTTCCCTTTCTTTGGGCTTTCTTTGAGCTTTCTTTCCCCTTTCTTTGGGCTTTCTTTCCCCTTTCTTTGGGCTTTCTTTGGGCTTTCTTTCCCCCTTTCTTTGGGCTTTCTTTCCCCTTTCTTTGGGCTTTCTTTCCTCTTTCTTTGGGCTTTCTTTGCGCTTTCTTTCCCCTTTCTTTGGGCTTTCTTTGGGCTTTCTTCCCCCTTTCTTTGGGCTGTCATTCCCCTTTCTTTGGGCTTTCTTTCCCCCTTTCTTTGGGCTTTCTTTGGGCTTTCTCTCCACTTTTTTTGGGCTTTCTTTCCCCTTTCTTTCCCCTTTCTTTGGGCTTTCTCTGGGCTTTCTTTCCCCTTTCTTTGGGCTTTCTTTCCCCTTTCTTTGGGCTTTCTTTCCCCTTTCTTTGGGCTTTCTTTCCCCTTTCTTTGGGCTTTCTTTCCCCTTTCTTTGGGCTTTCTTTGAGCTTTCTTTCCCCTTTCTTTGGGCTTTCTTCCCCTTTCTTTGGGCTTTCTTTGGGCTTTCTTTCCACTTTCTTTGGGCTTTCTTTCCCCTTTCTTTGGGCTTTTCTTTCTCCTTTCTTTGGGCTTTCTTTGCGCTTTCTTTCCCCTTTCTTTGGGCTTTCTTTGGGCTTTCTTCCCCCTTTCTTTGGGCTGTCATTCCCCTTTCTTTGGCTTTCTTTCCCCTTTCTTTGGGCTTTCTTTGGGCTTTCTCTCCCCTTTCTTTGGGCTTTCTTTCCCCTTTCTTTCCCCTTTCTTTGGGCTTTCTTTGGGCTTTCTTTCCCCTTTCTTTGGGCTTTCTTTCCCCTTTCTTTGGGCTTTCTTTCCCCTTTCTTTGGGCTTTCTTTGCGCTTTCTTTCCCCCCTTTCTTTGGGCTTTCTTTGGGCTTTCTCTCCACTTTCTGTTGGGCTTTCTTTCCCCTTTCTTTCCCCCTTTCTTTGGGCTTTCTTTGGGCTTTCTTTGGGCTCTCTTTCCCCTTTCTTTGTGCTTTCTTTCCCCTTTCTTTCCCGTTTCTTTGGGCTTTCTTTGGGCTTTCCTTCCCCTTTCTTTGGGCTTTCTTGGGCTTTCTCTCCACTTTCTTTTGGCTTTCTTTCCCCCTTTCTTTCCCTTTTCTTTGGGCTTTCTTTGGCTTTCTTTGGCTTTCTTTCCCCTTTCTTTGGGCTTTCTTTCCCCTTTCTTGGGCTGTCATTCCCCTTTCTTTGGGCTTTCTTCCCCTTTCTTTGGGCTTTCTTTCCCTTTTCTTTGGGCATTCTTTGGGCTTTCTTTGGATTTCTCTGGGCTTTCTTTCCCCTTTCTTTGGGCTTTCTTTCCACTTTCTTTGGGCTTTTCTTTCCCCTTTCTTTGGGCTTTCTTTGAGCTTTCTTTCCCCTTTCTTGGGCTTTCTTTCCCCTTTCTTTGGGTTTTCTTTGGGCTGTCTTTCCCCTTTCTTTGGGCTTTCTTTCCCCTTTCTTTGGGCTTTCTTGGGCTTTCTTTGGGCTTCTTTCCCCTTTCTTTGGGCTTTCTTTCCCTTTCTTTGGGCTTTCTTTGGGCTTTCTCTTTCCCCCTTTCTTCTCCACTTTCTTTTGGGCCTTTCTCTGGCTTTCTTTCCCCTTTCTTTGGGTATTTCTTTCCCCTTTCTTTGGGCTTTCTTTCCCCTTTCTTTGGGCTTTCCTTTACCCTTTCTTTGGGCTTTCTTTGGGCTTTCTTTCCCCTTTCTTTGTGCTTTCTTTGCCCTTTCTTTCCCTTTTCTTTGGGCTTTCTTTGGGCTTTCTTTCCCCTTTCTTTGGCTTTCTTTGGGCTTTCTCTCCACTTTCTTTGGGCTTTCTTTCCCTTTCTGTGGGCTTTCTTTGGACTTTCTTTGGGCTTTCTTTGGGATTTCTTTCCCCTTTCTTTGGCTTTCTTTCCCCTTTCTTTTGGCTTCCTTGTGGCTTTCTTTGGGCTTTCTTTGTGCTTTCTTTCCCTTTCTTTCCATTTTCTTTGGCTTTCTTTGGGCTTTCTTTGGGCTTTCTTTCCCCTTTCTTTGGCTTTCTTTCCCCTTTCTTTGGGCTTTCTTTGGGCTTTCTTTCCCCTTTCTTTGGGCTTTCTTTCCCCTTTCTTTGGCTTTCCTTGGGCTTTCTTTGAGCTTTCTTTCCCCCCCTTCCTTCTGTCCAATTTCTTTGGGCTTTCTTTGGGCTTTCTTTGGGCTTTCTTTCCCCTTTCTTTGGGCTTTCTTTCCCCTTTCTTTTGGCTTTCCTTGGGCTTTCTTTGGGCTTTCTTTGTGCTTTCTTTCCCCTTTCTTTCCATTTTCTTTGTGCTTTCTTAGGGCTTTCTTTGGGCTTTCTTTGGGCTTTCTTTGGGCTTTCTTTCCCCTTTCTTTGGGCTTTCTTTCCCCTTTCTTTGGGCTTTCCTTGAGCTTTCTTTCCCCTTTCTTTGGGCTTTCTTTCCCCTTTCTTTGGGCTTTCTTTGGGGTGTCTTTCCCATTTCTTTGGCTTTCTTTCCCCTTTCTTTGGACTTTCTTTCCCCCTTTCTCTGGGCTTTCTTTCCCCTTTCTTTGGGCTTTCTTTCCCCTTTCTTTGGGCTTTCTTTCCCCTTTCTTGGGCTTTCTTTCCCTTTCTTTGGGCTTTCTTTCCCCTTTCTTTGGGCTTTCTTTCCCCTTTCTTTGGGCTTTCTTTGGGCTGTCTTTCCCCTTTCTTTGGGCTTTCTTTCCCCTTTCTTTGGGCTTTCTTCCCCTTTCTTTGGGCTTTCTTTCACCTTTCTTTGGGCTTTCTTTCCCCTTTCTTTGGGCTTTCTTTGGGCTTTCTTTCCCCTTTCTTTCCCCTTCCTTTGGGCTTTCTCTGGGCTTTCTTTCCCCTTTCTTTGGGCTTTCTTTCCCCTTTCTTTGGGCTTTATTTCCCCTTTTTTTGGGCTTTCTTTCCCCTTTCCTTGGGCTTTCTTTCCCATTTCCTTGGGCTTTCTTTCCCCTTTCTTTTGGCTTTCTTTCCCCTTCTTTGGGGTTTCTTTGGGCTTTCTTTCCCCTTTCTTTGGGTTTCTTTGGGCTTTCTTTCCCCTTTCTTTGGGCTTTCTTTGGGCTTTCTTTACCCTTTCTTTCCCCTTTCTTTTGGCTTTCTTTCCCCTTTCTTTCCCCTTTCTTTGGGCTTTCTTTCCCCTTTCTTTGGGCTTTCTTTCCCCTTTCTTTGGGCTTTCTTTCCCCTTTCTTTCCCCTTTCCTTGGGCTCTCTTTTTTGCTTTCTTTCCCCTTTCTTTGGGCTTTCTTTCCCCTTTCTTTCCCCTTTATTTGGGCTTTCTTTGGGCTTTCTTTGGGCTTTCTTGGTCTTTCTTTCCCCTTTCTTTGGGCTTTCTTTCCCCTTTCTGTGAGCTTTCTTTGGGCTTTCTTTGGGATTTCTTTGGGCTTTCTTTCCCCTTTCTTTGGGCTTTCTTTCCCCTTTCTTTGGGCTTTCCTTGGGCTTTCTTTGTGCTTTCTTTGGGCTTTCTTTCCCCTTTCTTTCCGCTTTCTTTGGGCTTTCTTTGGGCTTTCTTTGGGCTTTCTTTCCCCTTTCTTTGGCTTTCTTTCCCCTTTTTTTGGGCTTTCTTTCCCCTTTCTTTGGGCTTTCTTTCCCCTTTCTTTGGGCTGTCATTCCCTTTCTTTGGGCTTTCTTTCCCCTTTCTTTGGGCTTTCTTTGGGCTTTCTTTGGGCTTTCTTTCCCCTTTCTTTCCCCTTTCTTTGGGCTTTCTTTCCCCTTTCTTTCCCCTTTCTTTGGGCTTTCTTTGGGCTTTCTTTGCGCTTTCTTAGGGCTGTCATTCCCCTTTCTTTGGGCTTTCTTTCCGCTTTCTTTGGGCTTTCTTTCCCCTTTCTTTGGGCTTTCTTTGGGCTGTCTTTCCCCTTACTTTGGGCTTTCTTTCCCCTTTCTTTGTGCTTTCTTTCCCCTTTCTTTGGGCTTTCTTTCCCCTTTCCTTGGGCTTTCTTTCCCCCTTTGTTTGGGCTTTCTTTGGGCTTTCTTTCCCCTTTCTTTCCCCTTTCTTTGTGCTTTCTCTGGACTTTCTTTTCCCTTTCTTGGGCTTTCATTCCCTTTCTTTGGGCTTTATTTCCCCTTTCTTTGGGCTTTCTTTCCCCTTTCTTTGGGCTTTCTTTCCCCTTTCTTTCCCCTTTCTTTGGGGTTTCTTTGGGCTTTCTTTCCCCTTTCTTTGGGCTTTCTTTGGGCTTTTCTTTCCCCTTTCTTTCCCTTTCTTTTGGCTTTCTTTCCCCTTTCTTTCCCCTTTCTTTGGGCTTTTCTTTCCCCTTTCTTTCCCCTTTATTTGGGCTTTCTTGGGCTTTCTTTGGGCTTTCTTTGGTCTTTCTTTCCCCTTTCTTTGGGCTTTCTTTCCCTCTTTCTGTGAGCTTTCTTTGGGCTTTCTTTGGGATTTCTTTGGGCTTTCTTTCCCTTTCTTTGGGCTTTCTTTCCCCTTTCTTTGGCTTTCCTTGGCTTTCTTTGTGCGTTCTTTGGGCTTTCTTTCCCCTTTCTTTCCGCTTTCTTTGGGCTTTCTTTGGCTTTCTTTGGGCTTTCTTTCCCCTTTCTTTGGGCTTTCTTTCCCCTTTTTTTGGGCGTTCTTTCCCCCTTCTTTGGGCTTTCTTTCCCCTTTCTTTGGGCTATCCTTGGGCTTTCTTTGGGCTTCCTTTGGGCTTTCTTTCCCCTTTCTTTCCACTTTCTTTGGGCTTTCTTTGGGCTTTCTTTGGGCTTTCTTTCCCCTTTCTTTCCCCTTTCTTTGGGCTTTCTTTCCCCCTTTCTTTCCCCTTTCTTTGGGCTTTTCTTTGAGCTTTCTTTCCCCCTTTCTTTGGGCTTTCTTTCCCCTTTCTTTGGGCTTTCTTTGGGCTTTCTTTCCCCTTTCTTTGGGCTTTCTTTCCCCTTTCTTTGGGCTTTCTTTCACCTTTCTTTGGGCTTTCTTTCCCCTTTCTTTGGGCTTTCTTTGGGCTTTCTTTCCCCTTTCTTTCCCCTTCCTTTGGCTTTCTCTGGGCTTTCTTTCCCCTTTCTTTGGGCTTTCTTTCCCCTTTCTTTGGGCTTTATTTCCCTTTTTTTGGGCTTTCTTTCCCCCTTTCCTTGGGCTTTCTTTCCCCTTTCTTTGCTTTCTTTCCCCTTTCTTTGGGGTTTCTTTGGCTTTCTTTCCCCTTCTTTGGGGTTTCTTGGGCTTTCTTTCCCCTTTCTTTGGGCTTTCTTTGGGCTTTCTTTACCTTTCTTTCCCCCTTTCTTTTGGCTTTCTTTCCCCTTTCTTTCCCCTTTCTTTGGGCTTTCTTTCCCCTTTCTTTGGCTTTCTTTCCCCTTTCTTTGGGCTTTCTTTCCCCCTTTCTTTCCCCTTTCCTTGGGCTCTCTTCTTTTTGCTTTCTTTCCCCTTTCTTTGGGCTTTCTTTCCCCTTTCTTTCCCCTTTATTTGGGCTTTCTTTGGGCTTTCTTTGGGCTTTCTTTGGTCTTTCTTTCCCCTTTCTTTGCTTTCTTTTCCCCTTTCTGTGAGCTTTCTTTGGGCTTTTCTTTGGGATTTCTTTGGGCTTTCTTTCCCCTTTCTTTGGGCTTTCTTTCCCCTTTCTTTGGGCTTTCCTTGGGCTTTCTTTGTGCTTTCTTTGGGCTTTTCTTTCCCCTTTCTTTCGCTTTCTTTGGGCTTTCTTGGGCTTTCTTTGGGCTTTCTTTCCCCTTTCTTTGGGCTTTCTTTCCCCTTTTTTTGGGCTTTCTTTCCCCTTTCTTTGGGCTTTCTTTCCCCTTTCTTTGGGCTGTCATTCCCCTTTCTTTGGGCTTTCTTTCGCCTTTCTTGGGCTTTCTTTGGGCTTTCTTTTGGGCTTTCTTTCCCCTTTCTTTCCCCTTTCTTTGGGCTTTCTTTCCCTTTCTTTCCCCTTTCTTTGGGCTTTCTTTGGGCTTTCTTTGGGCTTTCTTTGCGCTTTCTTAGGGCTTGTCATCCCCTTTCTTTGGGCTTTCTTTCCCCTTTCTTTGGGCTTTCTTTCCCCTTTCTTTGGGCTTTCTTTGGGCTTTATTTGGGCTTTCTTTGGGCTTCTTTGGGCTTTCTTTCCCCCTTTCTTTGGGCTTTCTTTCCCCTTTCTTTGGTATTTCTTTGCACTTTCTTTTCCCCTTTCTTTTGGGCTTTCTTTGGGCTTTCTTTCCCCTTTCTTTGGGCTTTCTGTTCCCCTGTCTTTCCCCTTTCTTTGGGCTTTCTTTGGGCTTTCTTTGGGCTTTCTTTCCCCTTTCTTTGGGCTTTCTTTCCCCTTTCTGTGGGCTTTCTTTGGACTTTCTTTGGGCTTTCTTTGGGCCTTTATTTCCCCTTTCTTTGTGCTTTCTTTCCCCTTTCTTTCCATTTTCTTTGGGCTTTCTTTGGGCTTTCTTTGGGCTTTTTTTCCCCTTTCTTTGGGCTTTCTTTCCCATTTCTTTGGGCTTTCTTTGGGCTTTCTTTGGGCTTTCTTTCCCCTTTTCTTGGGCTTTCTTTCCCCTTTCTTTGGGCTGTCTTTCCCTTTCTTGTGGCTTTCTTTCCCCTTTCTTTGGGCTTTCCTTGGGCTTTCTTTGGGCTTTCTTTCCCCTTTCTGTCCAATTTCTTTGGGCTTTCTTTGGGCTTTCTTTGGGCTTTCTTTCCCCTTCTTTTGGCTTTCTTTCCCCTTTCTTTTGGCTTTCCTTGGGCTTTCTTTGGGCTTTCTTTGTGCTTTCTTTCCCCTTTCTTTCCATTTTCTTTGGGCTTTCTTTGGGCTTTCTTTGGGCTTCTTTCCCCTTTCTTTGGGCTTTCTTTCCCCTTTCTTTGGCTTTCTTTCCCTTTCTTTGGGCTTTCTTTGAGCTTTCTTTCCCCTTTCTTTGGGCTTTCTTTCCCCTTTCTTTGGGCTTTCTTTGGGGTGTCTTTCCCCTTCCTTTGGGCTTTCTTCTTTCTTTGGGCTTTCTTTCCCCTTTCTTTGGGCTTTCTTTCCCCTTTCTTTGGGCTTTCTTTCCCCTTTCTGTGAGCTTTCTTTGGCTTTCTTTGGGATTTCTTTGGGCTTTCTTTCCCCTTTCTTTGGGCTTTCTTTCCCCTTTCTTTGGGCTTTCCTTGGGCTTTCTTTGTGCGTTCTTTGGGCTTTCTTTCCCCTTTCTTTCCGCTTTCTTTGGGCTTTCTTTGGGCTTTCTTTGGGCTTTCTTTCCCCTTTCTTTGGGCTTTCTTTCCCCTTTTTTTGGGCGTTCTTTCCCCCTTCTTTGGGCTTTCTTTCCCCTTTCTTTGGGCTATCCTTGGGCTTTCTTTGGGCTTCCTTTGGGCTTTCTTTCCCCTTTCTTTCCACATTCTTTGGGCTTTCTTTGGGGTTTCTTTGGGCTTTCTTTCCCCTTTCTTTCCCCTTTCTTTGGGCTTTCTTTCCCCTTTCTTTCCCCTTTCTTTGGGCTTTCTTTCCCCTTTCTTTGGGCTTTCTTTGGGCTTTCTTTCCCCTTTCTTTGGGCTTTCTTTGGGCTTTCTTTCCCCTTTCTTTGGGCTTTCTTTCCCCTTTCTTTGGGCTTTCTTTCACCTTTCTTTGGGCTTTCTTTCCCCTTTCTTTGGGCTTTCTTTGGGCTTTCTTTCCCCTTTCTTTCCCCTTCCTTTGGGCTTTCTCTGGGCTTTCTTTCCCCTTTCTTTGGGCTTTCTTTCCCCTTTCTTTGGGCTTTATTTCCCCTTTTTTTGGGCTTTCTTTCCCCTTTCCTTGGGCTTTCTTTCCCCTTTCTTTTGGCTTTCTTTCCCCTTTCTTTGGGGTTTCTTTGGGCTTTCTTTCCCCTTTCTTTGGGGTTTCTTTGGGCTTTCTTTCCCCTTTCTTTGGGCTTTCTTTGGGCTTTCTTTACCCTTTCTTTCCCCTTTCTTTTGGCTTTCTTTCCCCTTTCTTTCCCCTTTCTTTGGGCTTTCTTTCCCCTTTCTTTGGGGTTTCTTTCCCCTTTCTTTGGGCTTTCTTTCCCCTTTCTTTCCCCTTTCCTTGGGCTCTCTTTTTTGCTTTCTTTCCCCTTTCTTTGGGCTTTCTTTCCCCTTTCTTTCCCCTTTATTTGGGCTTTCTTTGGGCTTTCTTTGGGCTTTCTTTGGTCTTTCTTTCCCCTTTCTTTGGGCTTTCTTTCCCCTTTCTGTGAGCTTTCTTTGGGCTTTCTTTGGGATTTCTTTGGGCTTTCTTTCCCCTTTCTTTGGGCTTTCTTTCCCCTTTCTTTGGGCTTTCCTTGGGCTTTCTTTGTGCTTTCTTTGGGCTTTCTTTCCCCTTTCTTTCCGCTTTCTTTGGGCTTTCTTTGGCTTTCTTTGGGCTTTCTTTCCCCTTTCTTTGGGCTTTCTTTCCCCTTTTTTTGGGCTTTCTTTCCCCTTTCTTTGGGCTTTCTTTCCCCTTTCTTTGGGCTGTCATTCCCCTTTCTTTGGGCTTTCTTTCGCCTTTCTTTGGGCTTTCTTTGGGCTTTCTTTGGGCTTTCTTTCCCCTTTCTTTCCCCTTTCTTTGGGCTTTCTTTCCCCTTTCTTTCCCCTTTCTTTGGGCTTTCTTTGGCTTTCTTTGGGCTTTCTTTGCGCTTTCTTAGGGCTGTCATTCCCCTTTCTTTGGGCTTTCTTTCCCCTTTCTTTCGGCTTTCTTTCCCCTTTCTTTGGGCTTTCTTTGGCTTTATTTGGGCTTTCTTTGGGCTTTCTTTCCCCTTTCTTTGGGCTTTCTTTCCCCTTTCTTTGGTATTTCTTTGCACTTTCTTTCCCCTTTCTTTGGGCTTTCTTTGGGCTTTCTTTCCCCTTTCTTTGGGCTTTCTTTCCCCTGTCTTTCCCCTTTCTTTGGGCTTTCTTTGGGCTTTCTTTGGGCTTTCTTTCCCCTTTCTTTGGGCTTTCTTTCCCCTTTCTGTGGGCTTTCTTTGGACTTTCTTTGGGCTTTCTTTGGGCTTTATTTCCCCTTTCTTTGTGCTTTCTTTCCCCTTTCTTTCCATTTTCTTTGGGCTTTCTTTGGGCTTTCTTTGGGCTTTTTTTCCCCTTTCTTTGGGCTTTCTTTCCCATTTCTTTGGGCTTTCTTTGGGCTTTCTTTGGGCTTTCTTTCCCCTTTCTTTGGGCTTTCTTTCCCCTTTCTTTGGGCTGTCTTTCCCCTTTCTTTGGGCTTTCTTTCCCCTTTCTTTGGGCTTTCCTTGGGCTTTCTTTGGGCTTTCTTTCCCCTTTCTGTCCAATTTCTTTGGGCTTTCTTTGGGCTTTCTTTGGGCTTTCTTTCCCCTTTCTTTGGGCTTTCTTTCCCCTTTCTTTTGGCTTTCCTTGGGCTTTCTTTGGGCTTTCTTTGTGCTTTCTTTCCCCTTTCTTTCCATTTTCTTTGGGCTTTCTTTGGGCTTTCTTTGGGCTTTCTTTCCCCTTTCTTTGGGCTTTCTTTCCCCTTTCTTTGGGCTTTCTTTCCCCTTTCTTTGGGCTTTCTTTGAGCTTTCTTTCCCCTTTCTTTGGGCTTTCTTTCCCCCTTTCTTTGGGCTTTCTTTGGGGTGTCTTTCCCCTTTCTTTGGGCTTTCTTTCCCCTTTCTTTGGACTTTCTTTCCCCTTTCTCTGGGCTTTCTTTCCCCTTTCTTTGGGCTTTCTTTCCCCTTTCTTTGGGCTTTCTTTCCCCTTTCTTTGGGCTTTCTTTCCCCTTTCTTTGGGCTTTCTTTGGGCTGTCTTTCCCTTACTTTGGGCTTTCTTTCCCCTTTCTTTGTGCTTTCTTTCCCCTTTCTTTGGGCTTTCTTTCCCCTTTCCTTGGGCTTTCTTTCCCCTTTCTTTGGGCTTTCTTTGGGCTTTCTTTCCCCTTTCTTTCCCCTTTCTTTGGGCTTTCTCTGGGCTTTCTTTTCCCTTTCTTTGGGCTTTCTTTCCCCTTTCTTTGGGCTTTATTTCCCCTTTCTTTGGGCTTTCTTTCCCCTTTCTTTGGGCTTTCTTTCCCCTTTCTTTCCCCTTTCTTTGGGGTTTCTTTGGGCTTTCTTTCCCCTTTCTTTGGGCTTTCTTTGGGCTTTCTTTCCCCTTTCTTTCCCCTTTCTTTTGGCTTTCTTTCCCCTTTCTTTCCCCTTTCTTTGGGCTTTCTTTCCCCTTTCTTTGGGCTTTCTTTCCCCTTTCTTTGGGCTTTCTTTCCCCTTTCTTTCCCCTTTCCTTGGGCTCTCTTTTTTGCTTTCTTTCCCCTTTCTTTGGGCTTTCTTTCCCCTTTCTTTCCCCTTTCTTTGGGCTTTCTTTCCCCTTTCTGTGAGCTTTCTTTGGGCTTTCTTTCGGATTTCTTTGGGCTTTCTTTCCCCTTTCTTTGGGCTTTCTTTCCCCTTTCTTGGGCTTTCCTTGGGCTTTCTTTGTGCGTTCTTTGGGCTTTCTTTCCCCTTTCTTTCCGCTTTCTTTGGGCTTTCTTTGGGCTTTCTTTGGGCTTTCTTTCCCCTTTCTTTGGGCTTTCTTTCCCCTTTTTTTGGGCTTTCTTTCCCCCTTCTTTGGGCTTTCTTTCCCCTTTCTTTGGGCTGTCATTCCCCTTTCTTTGGGCTTTCTTTCCCCTTTCTTTGGGCTTTCCTTGGGCTTTCTTTGGGCTTCCTTTGGGCTTTCTTTCCCCTTTCTTTCCACTTTCTTTGGGCTTTCTTTGGGCTTTCTTTGGGCTTTCTTTCCCCTTTCTTTCCCCTTTCTTTGGGCTTTCTTTCCCCTTTCTTTCCCCTGTCTTTGGGCTTTCTTTGGGCTTTCTTTGGGCTTTCTTTGGGCTGTCATTCCCCTTTCTTTGGGCTTTCTTTGGGCTTTCTTTGGGCTTTCTTTGGGCTTTCTTTGGGCTTTCTTTGGCTTTCTTTGGGCTTTCTTTCCCCTTTCTTTGGCTTTCTTTCCCCTTTCTTTGGGCTTTCTTTGGCTTTCTTTCCCCTTTCTTTCCACTTTCTTTGGGCTTTCTTTGGGCTTTCTTGGGCTTTCTTTCCCCTTTCTTTGGGCTTTCTTTCCCCTTTCTTTGGGCTTTCTTTCCCCTTTCTTTGGGCTGTCATTCCCCTTTCTTTGGGCTTTCTTTCCCCTTTCTTTGGGCTTTCTTTGGGCTTTCTTTGGGCTTTCTTTCCCCTTTCTTTCCCCTTTCTTTGGGCTTTCTTTCCCCTTTCTTTCCCCTTTCTTTGGGCTTTCTTTGGGCTTTCTTTGGGCTTTCTTTGTGCTTTCTTAGGGCTGTCATTCCCCTTTCTTTAGGCTTTCTTTCCCCTTTCTTTGGCTTTCTTTGGGCTTTCTTTGGGCTTTCTTTGGGCTTTCTTTGGGCTTTCTTTGGGCTTTATTTGGGCTTTCCTTGGGCTTTCTTTGGGCTTTCTTTGGGCTTTCTTTCCCCTTTCTTTGGGCTTTCTTTCCCCTTTCTTTGGTATTTCTTTGCACTTTCTTTCCCCTTTCTTTGGGCTTTCTTTGGGCTTTCTTTCCCCTTTCTTTGGGCTTTCTTTCCCCTGTCTTTCCCCTTTCTTTGGGCTTTCTTTGGGCTTTCTTTCCCCTTTCTTTGGGCTGTCTTTGGGCTTTCTTTCCCCTTTCTTTGGGTTTTCTTTCCCCTTTCTTTGGGCTTTCTTTGGGCTTTCTTTCCACTTTCTTTGGGCTTTGTTTCCCCTTTCTTTGGGCTTTCTTTCCCCTTTCTTTGGGCTTTCTTTGGGCTTTCTTTCGGCTTTCTTTGGGCTTTCTTTGGGCTTTCTTTTCCTTTTCTTTGGGTTCTCTTTCCCCTTTCTTTGGGCTTTCTTTCCCCTTTCTTTGGGATTTCTTTCCACTTTCTTTGGGCTTTCTATCCCCTTTCTTTGGGCTTTCTTTCCCCTTTCTTTGGGCTTTCTTTGGGCTTTCTCTCACCTTTCTTTGGGCTTTCTTTCCCCTTTCTTTGGGCTTTTTTTCCCCTTTCTTTGGGCTTTGTTTTCCCTTTCTCTGTGCTTTCTTTCCCCTTTCTTTGGGCTTTCTTTCCCCTTTGATTGGGCTTTCTTTGGGCTTTCTTTGGGCTTTCTTTGGGCTTTCTTCGGGATTTCTTTCCCCTTTGTTTGGGCTTTCTTTGGGCTTTCTTAGGGCTTTCTTTGGGCTTTCTTTGGGCTTTCTTCGGGCTGTCTTTCCACTTTCTTTGGGTATTCTTTCCCCTTTCTTTGGGCTTTCTTTCCCCTTTCTTTGGGCTTTCTTTCCCCTTTCTTTGGGCTTTCTTTCCCCTTTGTTTGGGCTTTCTTTCCCCTTTCTTTTGGCTTTCTTTGGGCTTTCTTTCCCCTTTCTTTGGGCTTTCTTTCCCCTTTCTTTGGGCTTTCTTTCCCCTTTCTTTGGGCTTTCTATTCCCTTTCTTTGGGCTCTCTTTCCCCCTTTCTTTGGGCTTTCTTTGAGCTTTCTTTCCCCTTTCTTTGGGCTTTCTTTCCCCGTTCTTTGGGCTTTCTTTCCCCTTTCTTTGGGCTTTCTTTCCCTTTTCTTTCCCCTTTCTTTCCCCTTTCTTTGGGCTTTCTTTCCCCTTTCTTTCCCATTTCTTTGGGCTTTGTTTCCCCTTTCTTTGGGCTTCCTTTCCCCTTTCTTTGGGCTTTCTTTCCCCTTTCTTTGGGCTTTCTTTCCCCTTTCTTTGGGCTTTCTTTGAGCTTTCTTTTCCATTTCTTTGGGCTTTCTTTGGGCTTTCTTTGGGCTTTCTTTGGGCTTTCTTTCCCCTTTCTTTGGGCTTTCTTTCCCCTTTCTTTGGGCTTTCCTTGGGCTTTCTTTGAGCTTTCTTTGGGCTTTCTTTCCACTTTCTGTGGGCTTTCTTTGGGCTTTCTTTGGGCTTTCTTTTGGCTTTCTTTCCCCTTTCTTTGGGCTGTCATTCCCCTTTCTTTAGGCTTTCTTTCCCCTTTCTTTGGGCTTTCTTTCCCTTTTCTTTGGGCTTTCTTTGGGCTTTCTTTGGCCTTTCTCTGGGCTTTCTTTCCCTTTCTTTGGGCTTCCTTTCCCCTTTCTTTGGGCTTTCTTTCCCCTTTCTTTGGGCTTTCTTTCCCCCTTTCTTTGGGCTTTCTTTGAGCTTTCTTTCCCCTTTCTTTGGGCTTTCTTTCCCCTTTCTTTGGGCTTTCTTTCCCCTTACTTTGGGATTTCTTTCCCCTTTCTTTGGGCTTTCTTTCCCCTTTCTGTGGGCTTTCTTTGCGCTTTCTTTCCCCTTTCTTTGGGCTTTCTTTGGGCTTTCTTTCCCCTTTCTTTCCCCTTTCTTTGGGCTTTCTTTGGGCTTTCTTCCCCCTTTCTTTGGGCTTTCTTTCCCCTTTCTTTGGGCTTTCTTTCCCCTTTCTTTGGGCTTTCTTTCCCCTTTCTTTGGGCTTTCTTTCCCCTTTCTTTGGGGTTTCTTTGGGCTTTCTTTCCCCTTTCTTTGGGCTTTCCTTGGGCTTTCTTTGGGCTTTTTTTCCCCTTTCTTTCCACTTTCTTTGGGCTTTCTTTGGGCTTTCTTTGGGCTTTCTTTCCCCTTTCTTTGGGCGTTCTTTCCCATTTCTTTGGGCTTTCTTTCCCCTTTCTTTGGGCTTTCTTTGGGCTTTCTTTCCACTTTCTTTGTGCTTTCTTTCCCCTTTCTTTCCCATTTCTTTGGGCTTTCTTTGGGCTTTCTTTCCCCTTCCTTTGGGCTTTCTTTGGGCTTTCTTTGGGCTTCCTTTGGACTTTCTTTGGGCTTTCTTTGGGCTTTCTTTCCCCTTTCTTTGGGCTTTCTTTCCACTTTCTGTGGGCTTTCTTTGGACTTTCTTTGGCCTTTCTTTGGGCTTTCTTTCTCCTTTCTTTGGGATTTCTTTCCCCTTTCTTTCCCCTTTCTTTGGGCTCTCTTTGGGCTTTCTTTCCCCTTTCTTTGGGCTTTCTTTCCCCTTTCTTTCCCCTTTATTTGGGCTTTCTTTGGGCTTTCTTTCCCCTTTCTTTGGGCTTTCTTTCCCCTTTCTTTGGGCTTTCTTTCCCCTTTCTTTGTGCTTTCTTTCCCCTTTCTTTGGGCTGTCATTCCCCTTTCTTTGGGCTTTCTTTCCCCTTTCTTTGGGCTTTCCTTGGTCTTTCTTTGGGCTTTCTTTGGGCTTTCTTTCCCCTTTCTCTCCACTTTCTTTGGGCTTTCTTTCCCCTTTCTTTCCCCTTTCTTTGGGCTCTCTTTGGGCTTTCTTTCCCCTTTCTTTGGGCTTTCTTTGGGCTTTCTTTCCCCTTTCTTTGGGCTTTCTTTCCCCTTCCTTTGGGCTTTCTTTGGGCTTTCTTTCGGCTTTCTTTGGGCTTTATTTGGGCTTTCTTTGGGCTTTCTTTGGGCTTTCTTTGGGCTTTCTTTCCCCTTTCTTTGGGCTTTCTTTCCCCTTTCTGTGGGCTTTCTTTGGGCTTTCTTTGGGCTTTCTTTCCCCTTTCTTTGGGCTTTCTTTCCCCTTTCTTTGGGCTTTTCTTGGGCTTTCTTTGGGCTTTCTTTGGGTTTTCTTTCCCCTTTCTTTCCACTTTCTTTGGGCTTTCCTTGGGCTTTCTTTGGGCTTTCTTTCCCCTTTCTTTGGGCTTTCTTTTCCCTTTCTTTGGGCTTTCTTTCCCCTTTCTTTGGGCTGTCATTCCCCTTTCTTTGGGCTTTCTTTCCCCTTTCTTTGGGCTTTCTTTCCCTTTTCTTTGGGCTTTCTTTGGGCTTTCTTTGGGCTTTCTTTGGCCTTTCTCTGGGCTTTCTTTCCCCTTTCTTTGGGCTTTCTTTCCCCATTCTTTGGGCTTTCTTTCCCCTTTCTTTAGGCTTTCTTTCCCCTTTCTTTGGGCTTTCTTTGAGCTTTCTTTCCCCTTTCTTTGGGCTTTCTTTCCCCTTTCTTTGGGCTTTCTTTGGGCTGTCTTTCCCCTTTCTTTGGGCTTTCTTTCCCCTTTCTTTGGGCTTTCTTTCCCCTTTCTTTGGGCTTTCTTTCCCCTTTCTGTGGGCTTTCTTTGCGCTTTCTTTCCCCTTTCTTTGGGCTTTCTTTGGGCTTTCTTTCCCCTTTCTTTCCCCTTTCTTTGGGCTTTCTTTGGGCTTTCTTCCCCCTTTCTTTGGGCTTTCTTTCCCCTATCCTTGGGCTTTCTTTCCCCTTTCTTTGGGCTTTCTTTCCCCTTTCTTTGGGCTTTCTTTCCCCTTTTCTTTGGGCTTTCTTTCCCCTTTCTTTGGGGTTTCTTTGGGCTTTCTTTCCCCTTTCTTTGGGCTTTCCTTGGGCTTTCTTTGGGCTTTCTTTCCCCTTTCTTTCCACTTTCTTTGGGCTTTCTTTGGCTTTCTTTGGGCTTTCTTTCCCCTTTCTTTGGGCTTTCTTTCCTCTTTCTTTTGGCTTTCCTTGGGCTTTCTTTGGGCTTTCTTTGTGCTTTCTTTCCCCTTTCTTTCCATTTTCTTTGGGCTTTCTTTGGGCTTTATTTGGGCTTTATTTGGGCTTTCTTTGGGCTTTCTTTCCCCTTTCTTTGGGGTTTCCTTCCCCTTTCTTTGGGCTTTCCTTGGGCTTTCTTTGTGCTTTCTTTGGGTTTTCTTTCCCCTTTCTTTCCACTTTCTTTGGGCTTTCTTTGGGCTTTCTTTGGGCTTTCTTTCCCCTTTCTTTGGGCTTTCTTTCCCCTTTCTTTGGGCTTTCCTTCCCCTTTCTTTGGGCTTTCTTTCCCCTTTCTTTGGGCTTTCTTTCCCCTTTCTTTGGGCTTTCTTTCCCCTTTCTTTGGGCTTTCTTTGAGCTTTCTTTCCCCTTTCTTTGGGCTTTCTTTCCCCTTTCTTTGGGCTTTCTTTGAGCTTTCTTTCCCCTTTCTTTGGGCTTTCTTTCCCCTTTCTTTGGGCTTTCTTTGGGCTGTCTTTCCCCTTACTTTGGGCTTTCTTTCCCTTTCTTTGGGCTTTCTTTCCCCTTTCTTTGGGCTTTCTTTCCCCTTTCTTTGGGCTTTCTTTCCCCTTTCTTTGGGCTTTCTTTGGGCTTTCTTTCCCCTTTCTTTCCCCTTTCTTTGGGCTTTCTCTGGGCTTAATTTCCCCTTTCTTTGGGCTTTCTTTCCCCTTTCCTTGGGCTTTCTTTCCCCTTTCTTTGGGCTTTCTTTCCCCTTTCTTTGGGGTTTCTTTGGGCTTTCTTTCCCCTTTCTTTGGGGTTTCTTTGGGCTTTCTTTCCCCTTTCTTTGGGCTTTCTTTGGGCTTTCTTTCCCCTTTCTTTCCCCCTTTCTTTTGGCTTTCTTTCCCCTTTCTTTCCCCTTTCTTTGGGCTTTCTTTCCCCTTTCTTTGGGCTTTCTTTCCCCTTTCTTTCCCCTTTCCTTGGGCTCTCTTTTTTGCTTTCTTTCCCCTTTCTTTGGGCTTTCTTTCCCCTTTCTTTCCCTTTATTTGGGCTTTCTTTGGGCTTTCTTTGGGCTTTCTTTGGTCTTTCTTTCCCCTTTCTTTGGGCTTTCTTTCCCCTTTCTGTGAGCTTTCTTTGGGCTTTCTTTGGGATTTCTTTGGGCTTTCTTTCCCCTTTCTTTGGGCTTTCTTTCCCCTTTCTTTGGGCTTTCCTTGGGCTTTCTTTGTGCGTTCTTTGGGCTTTCTTTCCCCTTTCTTTCCGCTTTCTTTGGGCTTTCTTTGGCTTTCTTTGGGCTTTCTTTCCCCTTTCTTTGGGCTTTCTTTCCCCTTTTTTTGGGCTTTCTTTCCCTTTTCTTTGGGCTTTCTTTCCCCTTTCTTTGGGCTGTCATTCCCCTTTCTTTGGGCTTTCTTTCCCCTTTCTTTGGGCTTTCCTTGGGCTTTCTTTGGGCTTCCTTTGGGCTTTCTTTCCCCTTTCTTTCCACTTTCTTTGGGCTTTCTTTGGGCTTTCTTTCCCCTTTCTTTCCCCTTTCTTTGGGCTTTCTTTCCCCTTTCTTTCCCCTGTCTTTGGGCTTTCTTTGGGCTTTCTTTGGGCTTTCTTTGGGCTTTCTTTGGGATGTCATTCCCCTTTCTTTGGGCTTTCTTTGGGCTTTCTTTGGGCTTTCTTTGGGCTTTATTTGGGCTTTCTTTGGGCTTTCTTTCCCCTTTCTTTGGCTTTCTTTCCCCTTTCTTTGGGCTTTCTTTGGCTTTCTTTCCCCTTTCTTTCCACTTTCTTTGGGCTTTTTTTGGGCTTTCTTGGGCTTTCTTTCCCCTTTCTTTGGGCTTTCTTTCCCCTTTCTTTGGGCTTTCTTTCCCCTTTCTTTGGGCTTTCTTTCCCCTTTCTTTGGGCTGTCATTCCCCTTTCTTTGGGCTTTCTTTCCCCTTTCTTTGGGCTTTCCTTGGGCTTTCTTTGGGCTTTCTTTCCCCTTTCTTTCCACTTTCTTTGGGCTTTCTTTGGGCTTTCTTTGGGCTTTCTTTCCCCTTTCTTTCCCCTTTCTTTGGGCTTTCTTTTCCCTTTCTTTCCCCTTTCTTTGGGCTTTCTTTGGGCTTTCTTTGGGCTTTCTTTGTGCTTTCTTAGGGCTGTCATTCCCCTTTCTTTGGGCTTTCTTTCCCCTTTCTTTGGCTTTCTTTGGGCTTTCTTTGGGCTTTCTTTGGGCTTTCTTTGGGCTTTATTTGGGCTTTCCTTGGCTTTCTTTGGGCTTTCTTTGGGCTTTCTTTCCCCTTTCTTTGGGCTTTCTTTCCCCTTTCTTTGGTATTTCTTTGCACTTTCTTTCCCCTTTCTTTGGGCTTTCTTTGGGCTTTCTTTCCCCTTTCTTTGGGCTTTCTTTCCCCTGTCTTTCCCCTTTCTTTGGGCTTTCTTTGGGCTTTCTTTCCCCTTTCTTTGGGCTGTCTTTGGGCTTTCTTTCCCCTTTCTTTGGGCTTTCTTTCCCCTTTCTTTGGGCTTTCTTTGGGCTTTCTTTCCACTTTCTTTGGGCTTTGTTTCCCCTTTCTTTGGGCTTTCTTTCCCCTTTCTTTGGGCTTTCTTTGGGCTTTCTTTGGGCTTTCTTTCCGCTTTCTTTGGGCTTTCTTTGGGCTTTCTTTTCCTTTTCTTTGGGTTCTCTTTCCCTTTCTTTGGGCTTTCTTTCCCCTTTCTTTGGCATTTCTTTCCACTTTCTTTGGGCTTTCTATCCCCTTTCTTTGGGCTTTCTTTCCCCTTTCTTTGGGCTTTCTTTGGGCTTTCTCTCACCTTTCTTTGGGCTTTCTTTCCCCTTTCTTTGGGCTTTTTTTCCCTTTCTTTGGGCTTTGTTTTCCCTTTCTCTGCGCTTTCTTTCCCCTTTCTTTGGGCTTTCTTTCCCCTTTGATTGGGCTTTCTTTGGGCTTTCTTTGGGCTTTCTTTGGGCTTTCTTCGGGATTTCTTTCCCCTTTGTTTGGGCTTTCTTTGGGCTTTCTTTGGGCTTTCTTTGGGCTTTCTTCGGGCTTTCTTTCCTCTTTCTTTGGGCTTTCTTTCCCCTTTCTTTGGGCTTTCTTTCCCCTTTCTTTGGGCTGTCTTTCCACTTTCTTTGGGTATTCTTTCCCCTTTCTTTGGGCTTTCTTTCCCCTTTCTTTGGGCTTTCTTTCCCCTTTCTTTGGGCTTTCTTTCCCCTTTGTTTGGGCTTTCTTTGGGCTTTCTTTCCCCTTTCTTTTGGCTTTCTTTGGGCTTTCTTTCCCCTTTCTTTGGGCTTTCTTTCCCCTTTCTTTGGGCTTTCTTTTCCCTTTCTTTGGGCTCTCTTTCCCCCTTTCTTTGGGCTTTCTTTGAGCTTTCTTTCCCCTTTCTTTGGGCTTTCTTTCCCCGTTCTTTGGGCTTTCTTTCCCCTTTCTTTGGGCTTTCTTTCCCCTTTCTTTGGGCTGTCATTCCCCTTTCTTTGGGCTTTCTTTCCCCTTTCTTTGGGCTTTCTTTGTGCTTTCTTTCCCCTTTCTTTGGGATTTCTTTGGGCTTTCTTTGGGCTTTCTTTCCCCTTTCTTTCCCCTTTCTTTCCCCTTTCTTTGGGCTTTCTTTCCCCTTTCTTTCCCATTTCTTTGGGCTTTGTTTCCCCTTTCTATGGGCTTCCTTTCCCCTTTCTTTGGGCTTTCTATGGGCTTTCTTTTCCATTTCTTTGGGCTTTCTTTGGGCTTTCTTTGGGCTTTCTTTGGGCTTTCTTTCCCCTTTCTTTGGGCTTTCTTTCCCCTTTCTTTGGGCTTTCCTTGGGCTTTCTTTGAGCTTTCTTTGGGCTTTCTTTCCACTTTCTGTGGGCTTTCTTTGGGCTTTCTTTGGCTTTCTTTTGGCTTTCTTTCCCCTTTCTTTGGGCTGTCATTCCCCTTTCTTTGGGCTTTCTTTCCCCTTTCTTTGGGCTTTCTTTCCCTTTTCTTTGGGCTTTCTTTGGGCTTTCTTTGGCCTTTCTCTGGGCTTTCTTTCCCCTTTCTTTGGGCTTTCTTTCCCCTTTCTTTGGGCTTTCTTTCCCCTTTCTTTGGGCTTTCTTTCCGCTTTCTTTGGGCATTCTTTGAGCTTTCTTTCCCCTTTCTTTGGGCTTTCTTTCCCCTTTCTTTGGGCTTTCTTTCCCCTTTCTTTGGGCTTTCTTTCCCCTTTCTTTTGGCTTTCTTTCCCCTTTCTGTGGGCTTTCTTTGCGCTTTCTTTCCCCTTTCTTTGGGCTTTCTTTGGGCTTTCTTTCCCCTTTCTTTCCCCTTTCTTAGGGCTTTCTTTGGGCTTTCTTCCTGCTTTCTTTGGCTTTCTTTCCCCTTTCTTTGGGCTTTCTTTCCCCTTTGTTTGGGCTTCCTTTGGGCTTTCTTTGGGCTTTCTTTGGGCTTTCTTTCCCCTTTCTTTGGGCTTTCTTTCCCCTTTCTTTGGGCTTTCCTTGGGCTTTCTTTGGGCTTTTTTTCCCCTTTCTTTCCATTTTCTTTGGGCTTTCTTTGGGCTTTCTTTGGGCTTTCTTTCCCCTTTCTTTGGGCTTTCTTTCCCCTTTCTTTGGGCTTTCTTTCCCCTTTCTTTGGGCTTTCTTTGGGCTTTCTTTCCACTTTCTTTGTGCTTTCTTTCACCTTTCTTTCCCCTTTCTTTGGGCTTTCTTTGGGCTTTCTTTCCCCTTTCTTTGGGCTTTCTTTGGGCTTTCTTTCCACTTTCTTTGGGCTTTCTTTCCCCTTTCTTTCCCCTTCCTTTGGGCTTTCTTTGGGCTTTCTTTGGGCTTCCTTTGGACTTTCTTTGGGCTTTCTTGGGCTTTCTTTCCCCTTTCTTTGGGCTTTCTTTCCCCTTTCTGTGGGCTTTCTTTCCCCTTTCTTTGGGCTTTCTTTGGGCTTTCTTTCCCCTTTCTTTGGGATTTCTTTCCCCTTTCTTTCCCCTTTCTTTGGGCTCTCTTTGGGCTTTCTTTCCCCTTTCTTTGGGCTTTCTTTCCCCTTTCTTTCCCCTTTATTTGGGCTTTCTTTGGGCTTTCTTTGGGCTTTCTTTGGGCTTTCTTTCCCCTTTCTTTGGGCTTTCTTTCCCCTTTCTTTGGGCTTTCCTTGGGCTTTCTTTGGGCTTTCTTTTGGCTTTTTTCCCCTTTCTTTCCACTGTCTTTGGGCTTTCTTTGGGCTTTCTTGGGCTTTCTTTCCCCTTTCTTTGGGCTTTCTTTCCCCTTTCTTTGGGCTTTCTTTCCCCTTTCTTTGTGCTTTCTTTCCCCTTTCTTTGGGCTGTCATTCCCCTTTCTTTGGGCTTTCTTTCCCCTTTGGGCTTTCTTTCCCCTTTCTTTGTGCTTTCTTTCCCCTTTCTTTGGGCTGTCATTCCCCTTTCTTTGGGCTTTCTTTCCCCTTTCTTTGGGCTTTCCTTGGTCTTTCTTTGGGCTTTCTTTGGGCTTTCTTTCCCCTTTCTCTCCACTTTCTTTGGGCTCTCTTTGGGCTTTCTTTCCCCTTTCTTTGGGCTTTCTTTGGGCTTTCTTTCCCCTTTCTTTGGGCTTTCTTTCCCCTTCCTTTGGGCTTTCTTTGGGCTTTCTTTCGGCTTTCTTTGGGCTTTATTTGGGCTTTCTTTGGGCTTTCTTTGGGCTTTCTTTCCCCTTTCTTTGGGCTTTCTTTCCCCTTTCTGTGGGCTTTCTTTGGGCTTTCTTTGGGCTTTCTTTCCCCTTTCTTTGGGCTTTCTTTCCCCTTTCTTTGGGCTTTTCTTGGGCTTTCTTTGGGCTTTCTTTGGGTTTTCTTTCCCCTTTCTTTCCACTTTCTTTGGGCTTTCCTTGGGCTTTCTTTGGGCTTTCTTTCCCCTTTCTTTGGGCTTTCTTTCCCCTTTCTTTGGGCTTTCTTTCCCCTTTCTTTGGGCTGTCATTCCCCTTTCTTTGGGCTTTCTTTCCCCTTTCTTTGGGCTTTCTTTCCCTTTTCTTTCGGCTTTCTTTGGGCTTTCTTTGGGCTTTCTTTGGCCTTTCTCTGGGCTTTCTTTCCCATTTCTTTGGGGTTTCTTTCCCCTTTCTTTGGGCTTTCTTTCCCCTTTCTTTGGGCTTTCTTTGAGCTTTCTTTCCCCTTTCTTTGGGCTTTCTTTCCCCTTTCTTTGGGCTTTCTTTGGGCTCTCTTTCCCCTTTCTTTGGGCTTTCTTTCCCCTTTCTTTGGGCTTTCTTTCCCCTTTCTTTGGGCTTTCTTTCCCCTTTCTGTGGGCTTTCTTTGCGCTTTCTTTCCCCTTTCTTTGGGCTTTCTTTGGGCTTTCTTCCCCCTTTCTTTGGGCTTTCTTTCCCCTATCCTTGGGCTTTCTTTCCCCTTTCTTTGGGCTTTCTTTCCCCTTTCTTTGGGCTTTCTTTCCCCTTTTCTTTGGGCTTTCTTTCCCCTTTCTTTGGGGTTTCTTTGGGCTTTCTTTCCCCTTTCTTTGGGCTTTCCTTGGGCTTTCTTTGGGCTTTCTTTCCCCTTTCTTTCCACTTTCTTTGGGCTTTCTTTGGGCTTTCTTTGGGCTTTCTTTCCCCTTTCTTTGGGCTTTCTTTCCCCTTTCTTTGGGCTTTCTTTGGGCTTTCTTTCCCCTTTCTTTGTGCTTTCTTTCCCCTTTCTTTCCCCTTTCTTTGGGCTTTCTTTGGGCTTTCTTTCCCCTTTCTTTGGGCTTTCTTTGGGCATTCTTTCCACTTTCTTTGGGCTTTCTTTCCCCTTTCTTTCCCCTTTCTTTGGGCTTTCTTTGGGCTTTCTTTGGGCTTTCTTTGGACTTTCTTTGGGCTTTCTTTGGGCTTTCTTTCCCCTTTCTTTGGGCTTTCTTTCCCCTTTCTGTGGGCTTTCTTTGGACTTTCTTTGGGCTTTCTTTGGGCTTTCTTTCCCATTTCTTTGGGCTTTCTTTCCCCTTTCTTTTGGCTTTCTTTCCCCTTTCTTTGGGCTTTCTTTCTCCTTTCTTTGGGCTTTCTTTCCCCTTTCTTTGGGCTTTCTTTGGGCTTTCTTTCCCCTTTCTTTGGGCTTTCTTTCCCCTTTCTTTCCCCTTTCTTTGGGCTTTCTTTGGGCTTTCTTTCCCCTTTCTTTGGGCTTTCTTTGGGCTTTCTTTCCACTTTCTTTGGGCTTTCTTTCCCCTTTCTTTCCCCTTTCTTTGGGCTTTCTTTGGGCTTTCTTTGGGCTTTCTTTGGACTTTCTTTGGGCTTTCTTTGGGCTTTCTTTCCCCTTTCTTTGGGCTTTCTTTCCCCTTTCTGTGGGCTTTCTTTGGACTTTCTTTGGGCTTTCTTTGGGCTTTCTTTCCGATTTCTTTGGGCTTTCTTTCCCCTTTCTTTTGGCTTTCTTTCCCCTTTCTTTGGGCTTTCTTTCTCCTAACTTTGGGCTTTCTTTCCCCTTTCTTTGGGCTTTCCTTGGGCTTTCTTTGGGCTTTCTTTCCCCTTTCTTTCCACTTTCTTTGGGCTTTCTTTGGGCTTTCTTTCCCATTTCTTTGGGCTTTCTTTCCCCTTTCTTTGGGCTTTCTTTCCCCTTTCTTTGGGCTTTCTTTCCCCTTTCTTTGGGCTGTCATTCCCCTTTCTTTGGGCTTTCTTTCTCCTTTCTTTGGGCTTTCCTTGGGCTTTCTTTGGGCTTTCTTTGGGCTTTCTTTCCCCTTCCTTTCCACTTCCTTTGGGCTTTCTTTGGGCTTTCTTTGGGCTTTCTTTCCCCTTTCTGTGGGCTTACTTTGGGCTTTCTTTGGGCTTTCTTTCCCCTTTCTTTGGGCTTTCTTTCCCCTTTCTTTGGGCTTTCCTTGGGTTTTCTTTGGGCTTTCTTTGGGCTTTCTTTGGGCTTTCTTTCCCCTTTCTTTGGGCTTTCTTTGGGCTTTCTTTGGGCTTTCTTTCCCCTTTCTTTGGGCTGTCATTCCCATTTCTTTGGGCTTTCTTTCCCCTTTCTTTGGGCTTTCTTTCCCCTTACTTTGACATTTCTTTGGGCTTTCTTTGGGCTTTCTTTGGGCTTTCTTTGGGCTTTCTGTGGGCTTTCTTTGGGCTTTCTTTGGGATTTCTTTGGGCTTTCTTTCCCCTTTCTTTCCACTTTCTTTGGGCTTTCTTTGGGCTTTCTTTGGGCTTTCTCTGGGCATTCTTTCCCCTTTCTTTGGGCTTTCTTTCCCCTTTCTTTGGGCTTTCTTTCCCCTTTCTTTGGGCTTTCTTTGGGCTTTCTTTCCCCTTTCTTTGGGCTGTCATTCCCCTTTATTTGGGCTTTCTTTCCCATTTCTTTGGGGTTTCTTTCCCCTTTCTTTGGGCTTTCCTTCCCCTTTCTTTGGGCTTTCTTTCCCCTTTCTTTGGGCTTTCTTTCCCCTTTCTTTGGGCTGTCATTCCCCTTTCTTTGGGCTTTCTTTCCCCTTTCTTGGGCTTTCTTTCCCCTTTCTTTGGGCTTTCTTTGGGCTTTCTTTGGTCTTTCTTTGGGCTTTCTTTGGGCTTTCTTTGGGCTTTCTTTCCCCTTTCTTTGGGCTTTCTTTCCCCTTTCTGTGGGCTTTCTTTGGGCTTTCTTTGGGCTTTCTTTGGGCTTTCTTTCCCCTTTCTTTGGGTTTTCTTTCCCCTTTCTTTGGGTTTTCCTTGGGCTTTCTTTGGGCTTTCTTTGGTTTTCTTTCCCCTTTCTTTCCACTTTCTTTGGGCTTTCTTTCCCCTTTCTTTGGGCTTTCTTTCCCCTTTCTTTGGGCTTTCTTTCCCCTTTCTTTGGGCTTTCTTTCCCCTTTCTTTGGGCTTTCTTTGGGCTTTCTTTCCCCTTTCTTTGGGCTGTCATTCCCCTTTATTTGGGCTTTCTTTCCCATTTCTTTGGGGTTTCTTTCCCCTTTCTTTGGGCTTTCCTTCCCCTTTCTTTGGGCTTTCTTTCCCCTTTCTTTGGGCTTTCTTTCCCCTTTCTTTGGGCTGTCATTCCCCTTTCTTTGGGCTTTCTTTCCCCTTTCTTGGGCTTTCTTTCCCCTTTCTTTGGGCTTTCTTTGGGCTTTCTTTGGTCTTTCTTTGGGCTTTCTTTGGGCTTTCTTTGGGCTTTCTTTCCCCTTTCTTTGGGCTTTCTTTCCCCTTTCTGTGGGCTTTCTTTGGGCTTTCTTTGGGCTTTCTTTGGGCTTTCTTTCCCCTTTCTTTGGGTTTTCTTTCCCCTTTCTTTGGGTTTTCCTTGGGCTTTCTTTGGGCTTTCTTTGGTTTTCTTTCCCCTTTCTTTCCACTTTCTTTGGGCTTTCTTTCCCCTTTCTTTGGGCTTTCTTTCCCCTTTCTTTGGGCTTTCTTTCCCCTTTCTTTGGGCTGTCATTCCCCTTTCTTTGGGCTTTCTTTCCCCTTTCTTTGGGCTTTCTTTCCCTTTTCTTTGGGCTTTCTTTGGGCTTTCTTTGGGCTTTCTTTGGGCTTTCTCTGGGCTTTCTTTCCCCTTTCTTTGGGCTTTCTTTCCCCTTTCTTTGGGCTTTCTTTCCCCTTTCTTTGGGCTTTCTTTCCCATTTCTTTGGGCTTTCTTTGAGCTTTCTTTCCCCTTTCTTTGGGCTTTCTTTCCCCTTTCTTTGGGCTTTCTTTCCCCTTTCTTTGGGCTTTCTTTGGGCTTTCTTTCCCCTTTCTTTCCCCTTTCTTTGGGCTTTCTCTGGGCTTTCTTTCCCCTTTCTTTGGGCTTTCTTTCCCCTTTCTTTGGGCTTTATTTCCCCTTTCTTTGGGCTTTCTTTCCCCTTTCCTTGGGCTTTCTTTCCCCTTTCTTTGGGCTTTCTTTCCCCTTTCCTTGGGGTTTCTTTGGGCTTTCTTTCCCCTTTCTTTGGGGTTTCTTTGGGCTTTCTTTCCCCTTTCTTTGGGCTTTCTTTGGGCTTTCTTTCCCCTTTCTTTGGGCTTTCTTTCCCCTTTCTTTCCCCTTTCTTTGGGCTTTCCTTGGGCTTTCTTTGTGCGTTCTTTGGGCTTTCTTTCCCCTTTCTTTCCGCTTTCTTTGGGCTTTCTTTGGGCTTTATTTGGGCTTTCTTTCCCCTTTCTTTGGGCTTTCTTTCCCCTTTTTTTGGGCTTTCTTTCCCTTTTCTTTGGGCTTTCTTCCCCTTTCTTTGGGCTGTCATTCCCCTTTCTTTGGGCTTTCTTTCCCTTTCTTTGGGCTTTCCTTGGGCTTTCTTTGGGCTTCCTTTGGGCTTTCTTTCCCTTTCTTTCCACTTTCTTTGGGCTTTCTTTGGCTTCTTTGGCTTTCTTTCCCCTTTCTTTCCACTTTCTTTGGGCTTTCTTGGGCTTTCTTTGGGCTTTCTTTCCCCTTTCTTTCCCTTTCTTTGGGCTTTCTTTCCCCTTTCTTTCCCCTGTCTTTGGGCTTTCTTTGGGCTTTCTTGGGCTTTCTTTGGGCTTTCTTTGATCTGTCATTCCCTTTCTTTGGGCTTTCTTTGGGCTTTCTTTGGGCTTTCTTTGGGCTTTCTTTGGGCTTTCTTTGGGCTTTCCTTGGGCTTTCTTTGGGCTTTCTTTGGGCTTTCTTTCCCCTTTCTTTGGGCTTTCTTTCCCCTTTCTTTGGTATTTCTTTGCACTTTCTTTCCCTTTCTTTGGGCTTTCTTTGGGCTTTCTTTCCCCTTTCTTTGGGCTTGCTTTCCCCTGTCTTTCCCCTTTCTTTGGGCTTTCTTGGGCTTTCTTTCCCCTTTCTTTGGGCTGTCTTTGGGCTTTCTTTCCCTTTCTTTGGGCTTTCATTCCCCTTTCTTTGGGCTTTCTTTGGGCTTTCTTTCCACTTTCTTTGGGCTTTGTTTCCCCTTTCTTTGGGCTTTCTTTCCCCTTTCTTTGGGCTTTCTTTGGGCTTTCTTTGGGCTTTCTTTCCGCTTTCTTTGGGCTTTCTTTGGGCTTTCTTTTCCTTTTCTTTGGGTTCTCTTTCCCCTTTCTTTGGGCTTTCTTTCCCCTTTCTTTGGGCTTTCTTTCCACTTTCTTTGGGCTTTCTATCCCTTTCTTTGGGCTTTCTTTCCCCTTTCTTTGGGCTTTCTTTGGGCTTTCTCTCACCTTTCTTTGGGCTTTCTTTCCCTTTCTTTGGGCTTTTTTTCCCCTTTCTTTGGGCTTTGTTTTCCCTTTCTCTGTGCTTTCTTTCCCCTTCATTGGGCTTCTTTCCCTTTGATTGGCTTTGTTTGGGCTTCTTTGGGCTTTCTTTGGGCTTTCTTCGGGATTTCTTTCCCCTTTGTTTGGGCTTTCTTTGGGCTTTCTTTGGGCTTTCTTTGGGCTTTCTTTGGGCTTTCTTCGGGCTTCTTTCCTCTTTCTTTGGGCTTTCTTTCCCCTTTCTTTGGGCTTTCTTTCCCCTTTCTTTGGGCTGTCATTCCACTTTCTTTGGGTATTCTTTCCCTTTCTTTGGGCTTTCTTTCCCTTTTCTTTGGGCTTTCCTTGGGCTTTCTTTGGGCTTTCTCTGGGCTTTCTTTCCCCTTTCTTTGGGCTTTCTTTCCCCTTTGTTTGGGCTTCCTTTGGGCTTTCTTTGGGCTTTCTTTGGGCTTCTTTCCCCTTTCTTTGTGCTTTCTTTCCCTTTCTTTCCCTTTCTTTGGGCTTTCTTTGGGCTTTCTTTCCCCTTTCTTTGGGCTTTCTTTGGGCTTTCTTTCCACTTTCTTTGGGCTTTCTTTCCCTTTCTTTCCCTTTCTTTGGGCTTTCTTTGGGCTTTCTTTGGCTTTCTTTGGACTTTCTTTGGGCTTTCTTTGGGCTTTCTTTCCCCTTTCTTTGGGCTTTCTTTCCCCTTTCTGTGGCTTTCTTTGGACTTTCTTTGGGCTTTCTTTGGGCTTTCTTTCCCATTTCTTTGGGCTTTCTTTCCCTTTCTTTTGGCTTTCTTTCCCCTTTCTTTGGGCTTTCTTTCTCCTTCTTTGGCTTTCTTTCCCTTTCTTTGGGTATTCTTTCCCCTTTCTTTGGGCTTTCTTTCCCTTTTCTTTGGGCTTTCCTTGGGCTTTCTTTGGCTTTCTCTGGGCTTTCTTTCCCCTTTCTTTGGGCTTTCTTTCCCCTTTGTTTGGGCTTCCTTTGGGCTTTCTTTGGGCTTTCTTTGGGCTTTCTTTCCCCTTTCTTTGTGCTTTCTTTCCCTTTCTTTCCCTTTCTTTGGGCTTTCTTTGGGCTTCTTCCCCTTTCTTTGGGCTTTCTTTGGGCTTTCTTTCCACTTTCTTTGGGCTTTCTTTCCCCTTTGATTGGGCTTTGTTTGGGCTTTCTTTGGGCTTTCTTTGGCTTTCTTCGGGATTTCTTTCCCCTTTGTTTGGCTTTCTTTGGGCTTTCTTTGGGCTTTCTTTGGCTTCTTTGGGCTTTCTTCGGGCTTTCTTTCCTCTTTCTTTGGGCTTTCTTTCCCCTTTCTTTGGGCTTTCTTTCCCCTTTCTTTGGGCTGTCATTCCACTTTCTTTGGGTATTCTTTCCCCTTTCTTTGGGCTTTCTTTCCCTTTTCTTTGGGCTTTCCTGGGCTTTCTTTGGGCTTTCTCTGGCTTTCTTTCCCCTTTCTTTGGGCTTTCTTTCCCCTTTGTTTGGGCTTCCTTTGGGCTTTCTTTGGGCTTTCTTTGGGCTTTCTTTCCCCTTTCTTTGTGCTTTCTTTCCCCTTTCTTTCCCCTTTCTTTGGGCTTTCTTTGGGCTTTCTTTCCCCTTTCTTTGGGCTTTCTTTGGGCTTTCTTTCCACTTTCTTTGGGCTTTCTTTCCCCTTTCTTTCCCCTTTCTTTGGGCTTTCTTTGGGCTTTCTTTGGGCTTTCTTTGGACTTTCTTTGGGCTTTCTTTGGGCTTTCTTTCCCCTTTCTTTGGGCTTTCTTTCCCCTTTCTGTGGGCTTTCTTTGGACTTTCTTTGGGCTTTCTTTGGGCTTTCTTTCCCATTTCTTTGGGCTTTCTTTCCCCTTTCTTTTGGCTTTCTTTCCCCTTTCTTTGGGCTTTCTTTCTCCTTTCTTTGGGCTTTCTTTCCCCTTTCTTTGGGTATTCTTTCCCCTTTCTTTGGGCTTTCTTTCCCTTTTCTTTGGGCTTTCCTTGGCTTTCTTTGGGCTTTCTCTGGGCTTTCTTTCCGGGCTTTCTTTGGGCTTTCTTTGGGCTTTCTTTCCCCTTTCTTTGTGCTTTCTTTCCCTTTCTTTCCCCTTTCTTTGGGCTTTCTTTGGGCTTTCTTTCCCCTTTCTTTGGGCTTTCTTTGGGCTTTCTTTCCACTTTCTTTGGGCTTTCTTTCCCCTTTCTTTGGGCTTTCTTTGGGCTTTCTTTGGGCTTTCTTTGGGCTTTCTTTGGACTTTCTTTGGGCTTTCTTTCCCCTTTCTTTGGGCTTTCTTTCCCCTTTGTTTGGGCTTCCTTTGGGCTTTCTTTGGGCTTTCTTTGGGCTTTCTTTCCCCTTTCTTTGGGCTTTCTTTCCCCTTTCTTTGGGCTTTCTTTCCCCTTTCTTTGGGCTTTCTTTCCCCTTTGTTTGGGCTTTCTTTGGCTTTCTTTCCCCTTTCTTTTGGCTTTCTTTGGGCTTTCTTTCCCCTTTCTTTGGGCTTTCTTTCCCCTTTCTTTGGGCTTTCTTTCCCCTTTCTTTGGGCTTTCTTTTCCCTTTCTTTGGGCTCTCTTTCCCCTTTCTTTGGGCTTTCTTTGAGCTTTCTTTCCCCTTTCTTTGGGCTTTCTTTCCCCGTTCTTTGGGCTTTCTTTCCCCTTTCTTTGGGCTTTCTTTCCCCTTTATTTGGGCTGTCATTCCCCTTTCTTTGGGCTTTCTTTCCCCTTTCTTTGGGCTTTCTTTGTGCTTTCTTTCCCCTTTCTTTGGGATTTCTTTGGCTTTCTTTGGGCTTTCTTTCCCCTTTCTTTCCCCTTTCTTTCCCCTTTCTTTGGGCTTTCTTTCCCCTTTCTTTCCCATTTCTTTGGGCTTTGTTTCCCCTTTCTTTGGGCTTCCTTTCCCCTTTCTTTGGGCTTTCTATGGGCTTTCTTTTCCATTTCTTTGGGCTTTCTTTGGGCTTTCTTTGGGCTTTCTTTGGGCTTTCTTTCCCCTTTCTTTGGGCTTTCTTTCCCCTTTCTTTGGGCTTTCCTTGGGCTTTCTTTGAGCTTTCTTTGGGATTTCTTTATACTTTCTGTGGGCTTTCTTTGGGCTTTCTTTGGGCTTTCTTTTGGCTTTCTTTCCCCTTTCTTTGGGCTTTCTTTGAGCTTTCTTTCCCCTTTCTTTGGGCTTTCTTTCCCCTTTCTTTGGGCTTTCTTTCCCCTTTCTTTGGGCTTTCTTTCCCCTTTCTTTGGGCTTTCTTTCCCCTTTCTGTGGGCTTTCTTTCCCCTTTCTTTGGGCTTTCTTTCCCCTTTCTTTGGGGTTTCTTTGAGCTTTCTTTCCCCTTTCTTTGGGCTTTCTTTCCCCTTTCTTTGGGCTTTCTTTCCCCTTTCTTTGGGCTTTCTTTCCCCTTTCTTTGGGCTTTCTTTCCCCTTTCTGTGGGCTTTCTTTGCGCTTTCTTTCCCCTTTCTTTGGGCTTTCTTTGGGCTTTCTTTGGGCTTTCTTTCCCCTTTCTTTGGGCTTTCTTTGGGCTTTCTTCCCCCTTTCTTTGGGCTTTCTTTCCCCTTTCTTTGGGCTTTCTTTCCCCTTTCTTTGGGGTTTCTTTCCCCTTTCTTTGGGCTTTCTTTCCCCTTTCTTTGGGGTTTCTTTGGGCTTTCTTTCCCCTTTCATTGCGATTTCTTTCCCCTTTCTTTGGGCTTTTTTTTCCCCTTTCTTTCCACTTTCTTTGGGCTTTCTTTGGGCTTTCTTTGGGCTTTCTTTCCCATTTCTTTGGGCTTTCTTTCCCCTTTCTTTGGGCTTTCTTTGGGCTTTCTTTCCACTTTCTTTGGGCTTTCTTTCCCCTTTCTTTCCCCTTCCTTTGGGCTTTTTTTGGGCTTTCTTTGGGCTTCCTTTGGACTTTCTTTGGGCTTTCTTTGGGCTTTCTTTCCCCTTTCTTTGGGCTTTCTTTCCCCTTTCTGTGGGCTTTCTTTGGACTTTCTTTGGGCTTTCTTTGGGCTTTCTTTCCCCTTTCTTTGGGATTTCTTTCCCCTTTCTTTCCCCTTTCTTTGGGCTCTCTTTGGGCTTTCTTTCCCCTTTCTTTGGGCTTTCTTTCCCCTTTCTTTCCCCTTTATTTGGGCTTTCTTTGGGCTTTCTTTGGGCTTTCTTTGGGCTTTCTTTCCCCTTTCTTTGGGCTTTCTTTCCCCTTTCTGTGAGCTTTCTTTGGGCTTTCTTTGGGATTTCTTTGGGCTTTCTTTCCCCTTTCTTTGGGCTTTCTTTCCCCTTTCTTTGGGCTTTCCTTGGGCTTTCTTTGGGCTTTCTTTTGGCTTTTTTCCCCTTTCTTTCCACTGTCTTTGGGCTTTCTTTGGGCTTTCTTGGGCTTTCTTTCCCCTTTCTTTGGGCTTTCTTTCCCCTTTCTTTGGGCTTTCTTTCCCCTTTCTTTGTGCTTTCTTTCCCCTTTCTTTGGGCTGTCATTCCCCTTTCTTTGGGCTTTCTTTCCCCTTTCTTTGGGCTTTCCTTGGTCTTTCTTTGGGCTTTCTTTGGGCTTTCTTTCCCCTTTCTCTCCACTTTCTTTGGGCTTTCTTTGGGCTTTCTTTCCCCTTTCTTTCCCCTTTCTTTGGGCTCTCTTTGGGCTTTCTTTCCCCTTTCTTTGGGCTTTCTTTGGGCTTTCTTTCCCCTTTCTTTGGGCTTTCTTTCCCTTCCTTTGGGCTTTCTTTGGGCTTTCTTTCGGCTTTCTTTGGGCTTTATTTGGGCTTTCTTTGGGCTTTCTTTGGGCTTTCTTTGGGCTTTCTTTCCCCTTTCTTTGGGCTTTCTTTCCCCTTTCTGTGGGCTTTCTTTGGGCTTTCTTTCCCCTTTCTTTGGGCTTTCTTTCCCCTTTCTTTGGGCTTTTCTTGGGCTTTCTTTGGGCTTTCTTTGGGTTTTCTTTCCCCTTTCTTTCCACTTTCTTTGGGCTTTCATTGGGCTTTCTTTGGGCTTTCTTTCCCCTTTCTTTGGGCTTTCTTTCCCCTTTCTTTGGGCTTTCTTTCCCCTTTCTTTGGGCTGTTATTCCCCTTTATTTGGGCTTTCTTTCCCCTTTCTTTGGGCTTTCTTTCCCTTTTCTTTGGGCTTTCTTTGGGCTTTCTTTGGCCTTTCTCTGGGCATTCTTTCCTCTTTCTTTGGGCTTTCTTTCCCCTTTCTTTGGGCTTTCTTTCCCCTTTCTTTGGGCTTTCTTTCCCATTTCTTTGGGCTTTCTTTGAGCTTTCTTTCCCCTTTCTTTGGGCTTTATTTCCCCTTTCTTTGGGCTTTCTTTGGGCTGTCTTTCCCCTTTCTTTGGGCTTTCTTTCCCCTTTCTTTGGGCTTTCTTTCCCCTTTCTTTGGGCTTTCTTTCCCCTTTCTGTGGGCTTTCTTTGCGCTTTCTTTCCCCTTTCTTTGGGCTTTCTTTGGGCTTTCTTTCCCCTTTCTTTCCCCTTTCTTTGGTCTTTCTTTGGGCTTTCTTCCCCCTTTCTTTAGGCTTTCTTTCCCCTATCCTTGGGCTTTCTTTCACCTTTCTTTGGGCTTTCTTTCCCCTTTCTTTGGGCTTTCTTTCCCCTTTTCTTTGGGCTTTCTTTCCCCTTTCTTTGGGGTTTCTTTGGGCTTTCTTTCCCCTTTCTTTGGGCTTTCCTTGGGCATTCTTTGGGCTTTCTTTGGGCTTTCTTTCTTCTTTCTTTCCACTTTCTTTGGGCTTTCTTTGGGCTTTCTTTGGGCTTTCTTTCCCCTTTCTTTGGGCTTTCTTTCCCCTTTCTTTGGGCTTTCTTTCCCCTTTCTTTGGGCTTTCTTTGGGCTTTCTGTCCCCTTTCTTTGTGCTTTCTTTCCCCTTTCTTTCCCCTTTCTTTGGGCTTTCTTTGGGCTTTCTTTCCCCTTTCTTTGGGCTTTCTTTGGGCTTTCTTTCCACTTTCTTTGGGCTTTCTTTCCCCTTTCTTTCCCCTTTCTTTGGGCTTTCTTTGGGCTTTCTTTGGGCTTTCTTGGACTTTCTTTGGGCTTTCTTTGGGCTTTCTTTGGGCTTTCTTTCCCCTTTCTTTGGGCTTTCTTTGGGCTTTCTTTGGGCTTTCTTTGGGCTTTCTTTGGGCTTTCCTTGGGCTTTTTTTGGGCTTTCTTTGGGCTTTCTTTCCCCTTTCTTTGGGCTTTCTTTCCCCTTTCTTTGGTATTTCTTTGCACTTTCTTTCCCCTTTCTTTGGGCTTTCTTTGGGCTTTCTTTCCCCTTTCTTTGGGCTTTCTTTCCCCTGTCTTTCCCCTTTCTTTGGGCTTTCTTTGGGCTTTCTTTCCCCTTTCTTTGGGCTGTCTTTGGGCTTTCTTTCCCCTTTCTTTGGGCTTTCATTCCCCTTTCTTTGGGCTTTCTTTGGGCTTTCTTTCCACTTTCTTTGGGCTTTGTTTCCCCTTTCTTTGGGCTTTCTTTCCCCTTTCTTTGGGCTTTCTTTGGGCTTTCTTTGGGCTTTCTTTCCGCTTTCTTTGGGCTTTCTTTGGGCTTTCTTTTCCTTTCTTTGGGTTCTCTTTCCCCTTTCTTTGGGCTTTCTTTCCCCTTTCTTTGGGCTTTCTTTCCACTTTCTTTGGGCTTTCTATCCCCTTTCTTTGGGCTTTCTTTCCCCTTTCTTTGGGCTTTCTTTGGGCTTTCTCTCACCTTTCTTTGGGCTTTCTTTCCCCTTTCTTTGGGCTTTTTTTCCCCTTTCTTTGGGCTTTGTTTTCCCTTTCTCTGTGCTTTCTTTCCCCTTTCATTGGGCTTTCTTTCCCCTTTGATTGGGCTTTCTTTGGGCTTTCTTTGGGCTTTCTTTGGGCTTTCTTCGGGATTTCTTTCCCCTTTGTTTGGGCTTTCTTTGGGCTTTCTTTGGGCTTTCTTTGGGCTTTCTTTGGGCTTTCTTCGGGCTTTCTTTCCTCTTTCTTTGGGCTTTCTTTCCCCTTTCTTTGGGCTTTCTTTCCCCTTTCTTTGGGCTGTCATTCCACTTTCTTTGGGTATTCTTTCCCCTTTCTTTGGGCTTTCTTTCCCTTTTCTTTGGGCTTTCCTTGGGCTTTCTTTGGGCTTTCTCTGGGCTTTCTTTCCCCTTTCTTTGGGCTTTCTTTCCCCTTTGTTTGGGCTTCCTTTGGGCTTTCTTTGGGCTTTCTTTGGGCTTTCTTTCCCCTTTCTTTGGGCTTTCTTTCCCCTTTCTTTGGGCTTTCTTTCCCCTTTCTTTGGGCTTTCTTTCCCTTTTCTTTGGGCTTTCCTTGGGCTTTCTTTGGGCTTTCTCTGGGCTTTCTTTCCCCTTCTTTGGGCTTTCTTTCTCCTTTGTTTGGGCTTCCTTTGGGCTTTCTTTGGGCTTTCTTTGGGCTTTCTTTCCCCTTTCTTTGGGCTTTCTTTCCCCTTTCTTTGGGCTTTCTTTCCCCTTTCTTTGGGCTTTCTTTCCCCTTTCTTTGGGCTTTCTTTCCCCTTTCTTTGGGCTTTCTTTTCCCTTTCTTTGGGCTCTCTTTCCCCTTTCTTTGGGCTTTCTTTGAGCTTTCTTTCCCCTTTCTTTGGGCTTTCTTTCCCCGTTCTTTGGGCTTTCTTTCCCCTTTCTTTGGGCTTTCTTTCCCCTTTCTTTGGGCTGTCATTCCCCTTTCTTTGGGCTTTCTTTCCCCTTTCTTTGGGCTTTCTTTGTGCTTTCTTTCCCCTTTCTTTGGGATTTCTTTGGGCTTTCTTTGGGCTTTCTTTCCCCTTTCTTTCCCCTTTCTTTCCCCTTTCTTTGGGCTTTCTTTCCCCTTTCTTTCCCATTTCTTTGGGCTTTGTTTCCCCTTTCTTTGGGCTTCCTTTCCCCTTTCTTTGGGCTTTCTATGGGCTTTCTTTTCCATTTCTTTGGGCTTTCTTTGGGCTTTCTTTGGGCTTTCTTTCCCCTTTCTTTGGGCTTTCTTTCCCCTTTCTTTGGGCTTTCCTTGGGCTTTCTTTGAGCTTTCTTTGGGATTTCTTTCCACTTTCTGTGGGCTTTCTTTGGGCTTTCTTTGGGCTTTCTTTTGGCTTTCTTTCCCCTTTCTTTGGGCTGTCATTCCCCTTTCTTTGGGCTTTCTTTCCCCTTTCTTTGGGCTTTCTTTCCCTTTTCTTTGGGCTTTCTTTGGGCTTTCTTTGGCCTTTCTCTGGGCTTTCTTTCCCCTTTCTTTGGGCTTTCTTTCCCCTTTCTTTGGGCTTTCTTTCCCCTTTCTTTGGGCTTTCTTTCCCCTTTCTTTGGGCTTTCTTTGAGCTTTCTTTCCCCTTTCTTTGGGCTTTCTTTCCCCTTTCTTTGGGCTTTCTTTCCCCTTTCTTTGGGCTTTCTTTCCCCTTTCTTTGGGCTTTCTTTCCCCTTTCTGTGGGCTTTCTTTGCGCTTTCTTTCCCCTTTCTTTGGGCTTTCTTTGGGCTTTCTTTGGGCTTTCTTTCCCCTTTCTTTGGGCTTTCTTTGGGCTTTCTTCCCCCTTTCTTTGGGCTTTCTTTCCCCTTTCTTTGGGCTTTCTTTCCCCTTTCTTTGGGCTTTCTTTCCCCTTTCTTTGGGCTTTCCTTGGGCTTTCTTTGGGCTTTTTTTCCCCTTTCTTTCCACTTTCTTTGGGCTTTCTTTGGGCTTTCTTTGGGCTTTCTTTCCCCTTTCTTTGGGCTTTCTTTCCCCTTTCTTTGGGCTTTCTTTGGGCTTTCTTTCCACTTTCTTTGTGCTTTCTTTCCCCTTTCTTTCCCCTTTCTTTGGGCTTTCTTTGGGCTTTCTTTCCCCTTTCTTTGGGCTTTCTTTGGGCTTTCTTTCCACTTTCTTTGGGCTTTCTTTCCCCTTTCTTTCCCCTTCCTTTGGGCTTTTTTTGGGCTTTCTTTGGGCTTCCTTTGGACTTTCTTTGGGCTTTCTTTGGGCTTTCTTTCCCCTTTCTTTGGGCTTTCTTTCCCCTTTCTGTGGGCTTTCTTTGGACTTTCTTTGGGCTTTCTTTGGGCTTTCTTTCCCCTTTCTTTGGGATTTCTTTCCCCTTTCTTTCCCCTTTCTTTGGGCTCTCTTTGGGCTTTCTTTCCCCTTTCTTTGGGCTTTCTTTCCCCTTTCTTTCCCCTTTATTTGGGCTTTCTTTGGGCTTTCTTTGGGCTTTCTTTGGGCTTTCCTTCCCCTTTCTTTGGGCTTTCTTTCCCCTTTCTGTGAGCTTTCTTTGGGCTTTCTTTGGGATTTCTTTGGGCTTTCTTTCCCCTTTCTTTGGGCTTTCTTTCCCCTTTCTTTGGGCTTTCCTTGGGCTTTCTTTGGGCTTTCTTTTGGCTTTTTTCCCCTTTCTTTCCACTGTCTTTGGGCTTTCTTTGGGCTTTCTTGGGCTTTCTTTCCCCTTTCTTTGGGCTTTCTTTCCCCTTTCTTTGGGCTTTCTTTCCCCTTTCTTTGTGCTTTCTTTCCCCTTTCTTTGGGCTGTCATTCCCCTTTCTTTGGGCTTTCTTTCCCCTTTCTTTGGGCTTTCCTTGGTCTTTCTTTGGGCTTTCTTTGGGCTTTCTTTCCCCTTTCTCTCCACTTTCTTTGGGCTTTCTTTGGGCTTTCTTTCCCCTTTCTTTCCCCTTTCTTTGGGCTCTCTTTGGGCTTTCTTTCCCCTTTCTTTGGGCTTTCTTTGGGCTTTCTTTCCCCTTTCTTTGGGCTTTCTTTCCCCTTCCTTTGGGCTTTCTTTGGGCTTTCTTTCGGCTTTCTTTGGGCTTTCTTTGGGCTTTCTTTGGGCTTTCTTTGGGCTTTATTTGGGCTTTCTTTCCCCTTTCTTTGGGCTTTCTTTCCCCTTTCTGTGGGCTTTCTTTGGGCTTTCTTTCCCCTTTCTTTGGGCTTTCTTTCCCCTTTCTTTGGGCTTTTCTTGGGCTTTCTTTGGGCTTTCTTTGGGTTTTCTTTCCCCTTTCTTTCCACTTTCTTTGGGCTTTCATTGGGCTTTCTTTGGGCTTTCTTTCCCCTTTCTTTGGGCTTTCTTTCCCCTTTCTTTGGGCTTTCTTTCCCCTTTCTTTGGGCTGTCATTCCCCTTTATTTGGGCTTTCTTTCCCCTTTCTTTGGGCTTTCTTTCCCTTTTCTTTGGGCTTTCTTTGGGCTTTCTTTGGGCTTTCTTTGGCCTTTCTCTGGGCTTTCTTTCCTCTTTCTTTGGGCTTTCTTTCCCCTTTCTTTGGGCTTTCTTTCCCCTTTCTTTGGGCTTTCTTTCCCCTTTCTTTGGGCTTTCTTTGAGCTTTCTTTCCCCTTTCTTTGGGCTTTCTTTCCCCTTTCTTTGGGCTTTCTTTGGGCTGTCTTTCCCCTTTCTTTGGGCTTTCTTTCCCCTTTCTTTGGGCTTTCTTTCCCCTTTCTTTGGGCTTTCTTTCCCCTTTCTGTGGGCTTTCTTTGCGCTTTCTTTCCCCTTTCTTTGGGCTTTCTTTGGGCTTTCTTTCCCCTTTCTTTCCCCTTTCTTTGGTCTTTCTTTGGGCTTTCTTCCCCCTTTCTTTAGGCTTTCTTTCCCCTATCCTTGGGCTTTCTTTCACCTTTCTTTGGGCTTTCTTTCCCCTTTCTTTGGGCTTTCTTTCCCCTTTTCTTTGGGCTTTCTTTCCCCTTTCTTTGGGGTTTCTTTGGGCTTTCTTTCCCCTTTCTTTGGGCTTTCCTTGGGCATTCTTTGGGCTTTCTTTGGGCTTTCTTTCTTCTTTCTTTCCACTTTCTTTGGGCTTTCTTTGGGCTTTCTTTGGGCTTTCTTTCCCCTTTCTTTGGGCTTTCTTTCCCCTTTCTTTGGGCTTTCTTTCCCCTTTCTTTGGGCTTTCTTTGGGCTTTCTGTCCCCTTTCTTTGTGCTTTCTTTCCCCTTTCTTTCCCCTTTCTTTGGGCTTTCTTTGGGCTTTCTTTCCCCTTTCTTTGGGCTTTCTTTGGGCTTTCTTTCCACTTTCTTTGGGCTTTCTTTCCCCTTTCTTTCCCCTTTCTTTGGGCTTTCTTTGGGCTTTCTTTGGGCTTTCTTTGGACTTTCTTTGGGCTTTCTTTGGGCTTTCTTTCCCATTTCTTTGGGCTTTCTTTCCCCTTTCTTTTGGCTTTCTTTCCCCTTTCTTTGGGCTTTCTTTCTCCTTTCTTTGGGCTTTCTTTCCCCTTTCTTTGGGCTTTCTTTCCCCTTTCTTTGGGCTGTCATTCCCCTTTCTTTGGGCTTTCTTTCCCCTTTCTTTGGGCTTTCCTTGGGCTTTCTTTGGGCTTTCTTTCCCCTTTCTTTCCACTTTCTTTGGGCTTTCTTTGGGCTGCCTTTCCCATTTCTTTGGGCTTTCTTTCCCCTTTCTTTGGGCTTTCTTTCCCCTTTCTTTGGGCTGTCATTCCCCTTTCTTTGGGCTTTCTTTCTCCTTTCTTTGGGCTTTCCTTGGGCTTTCTTTGGGATTTCTTTGGGCTTTCTTTCCCCTTTCTTTCCACTTTCTTGGGCTTTCTTTGGGCTTTCTTTGGGCTTTCTTTCCCCTTTCTGTGGGCTTACTTTGGGCTTTCTTTGGGCTTTCTTTCCCCTTTCTTTGGGCTTTCTTTCCCTTTCTTTGGGCTTTCCTTGGGTTTTCTTTGGGCTTTCTTTGGGCTTTCTTTCCCCTTTCTTTCACCTTTCTTTGGGCTTTCTTTGGGCTTTCTTTGGGCTTTCTTTCCCCTTTCTTTGGGCTGTCATTCCCATTTCTTTGGGCTTTCTTTCCCCTTTCTTTGGGCTTTCTTTCCCCTTACTTTGACATTTCTTTGGGCTTTCTTTGGGCTTTCTTTGGGCTTTCTTTGGGCTTTCTGTGGGCTTTCTTTGGGCTTTCTTTGGGATTTCTTTGGGCTTTCTTTCCCCTTTCTTTCCACTTTCTTTGGGCTTTCTTTGGGCTTTCTTTGGGCTTTCTCTGGGCATTCTTTCCCCTTTCTTTGGGCTTTCTTTCCCCTTTCTTTGGGCTTTCTTTCCCCTTTCTTTGGGCTTTCTTTGGGCTTTCTTTCCCCTTTCTTTGGGCTGTCATTCCCCTTTATTTGGGCTTTCTTTCCCATTTCTTTGGGGTTTCTTTCCCCTTTCTTTGGGCTTTCCTTCCCCTTTCTTTGGGCTTTCTTTCCCCTTTCTTTGGGCTTTCTTTCCCCTTTCTTTGGGCTGTCATTCCCCTTTCTTTGGGCTTTCTTTCCCCTTTCTTGGGCTTTCTTTCCCCTTTCTTTGGGCTTTCTTTGGGCTTTCTTTGGGCTTTCTTTGGGCTTTCTTTGGGCTTTCTTTGGGCTTTCTTTCCCCTTTCTTTGGGCTTTCTTTCCCCTTTCTGTGGGCTTTCTTTGGGCTTTCTTTGGGCTTTCTTTGGGCTTTCTTTGGGCTTTCTTTGGGCTTTCTTTCCCCTTTCTTTGGGTTTTCTTTCCCCTTTCTTTGGGTTTTCCTTGGGCTTTCTTTGGGCTTTCTTTGGTTTTCTTTCCTCTTTCTTTCCACTTTCTTTGGGCTTTCTTTCCCCTTTCTTTGGGCTTTCTTTCCCCTTTCTTTGGGCTTTCTTTCCCCTTTCTTTGGGCTGTCATTCCCCTTTCTTTGGGCTTTCTTTCCCCTGTTCTTTGGCCTTTCTTTCCCTTTTCTTTGGGCTTTCTTTGGGCTTTCTTTGGCCTTTCTTTGGGCTTTCTCTGGGCTTTCTTTCCCCTTTCTTTGGGCTTTCTTTCCCCTTTCTTTGGGCTTTCTTTCCCCTTTCTTTGGGCTTTCTTTCCCCTTTCTTTGGGCTTTCTTTCCCATTTCTTTGGGCTTTCTTCGCGCTTTCTTTCCCCTTTCTTTGGGCTTTCTTTGGGCTTTCTTTCCCCTTTCTTTGGGTTTTCTTTGGGCTTTCTTTGGGCTTTCTGTCCCCTTTCTTTCCCCTTTCTTTGGGCTTTCTTTGGGCTTTCTTCCCCCTTTCTTTGGGCTTTCTTTCCCCTTTCTTTGGGCTTTATTTCCCCTTTCTTTGGGCTTTCTTTCCCCTTTCATTGCGATTTCTTTCCCCTTTCTTTGGGCTTTCTTTCCCCTTTCTCTCCACTTTCTTTGGGCTTTCTTTGGGCTTTCTTTCCCCTTTCTTTCCCCTTTCTTTGGGCTCTCTTTGGGCTTTCTTTCCCCTTTCTTTGGGCTTTCTTTGGGCTTTCTTTCCCCTTTCTTTGGGCTTTCTTTCCCCTTCCTTTGGGCTTTCTTTGGGCTTTCTTTCGGCTTTCTTTGGGCTTTATTTGGGCTTTCTTTGGGCTTTCTTTGGGCTTTCTTTGGGCTTTCTTTCCCCTTTCTTTGGGCTTTCTTTCCCCTTTCTGTGGGCTTTCTTTGGGCTTTCTTTCCCCTTTCTTTGGGCTTTCTTTCCCCTTTCTTTGGGCTTTTCTTGGGCTTTCTTTGGGCTTTCTTTGGGTTTTCTTTCCCCTTTCTTTCCACTTTCTTTGGGCTTTCATTGGGCTTTCTTTGGGCTTTCTTTCCCCTTTCTTTGGGCTTTCTTTCCCCTTTCTTTGGGCTTTCTTTCCCCTTTCTTTGGGCTGTCATTCCCCTTTATTTGGGCTTTCTTTCCCCTTTCTTTGGGCTTTCTTTCCCTTTTCTTTGGGCTTTCTTTGGGCTTTCTTTGGGCTTTCTTTGGCCTTTCTCTGGGCTTTCTTTCCTCTTTCTTTGGGCTTTCTTTCCCCTTTCTTTGGGCTTTCTTTCCCCTTTCTTTGGGCTTTCTTTCCCCTTTCTTTGGGCTTTCTTTGAGCTTTCTTTCCCCTTTCTTTGGGCTTTCTTTCCCCTTTCTTTGGGCTTTCTTTGGGCTGTCTTTCCCCTTTCTTTGGGCTTTCTTTCCCCTTTCTTTGGGCTTTCTTTCCCCTTTCTTTGGGCTTTCTTTCCCCTTTCTGTGGGCTTTCTTTGCGCTTTCTTTCCCCTTTCTTTGGGCTTTCTTTGGGCTTTCTTTCCCCTTTCTTTCCCCTTTCTTTGGTCTTTCTTTGGGCTTTCTTCCCCCTTTCTTTAGGCTTTCTTTCCCCTATCCTTGGGCTTTCTTTCACCTTTCTTTGGGCTTTCTTTCCCCTTTCTTTGGGCTTTCTTTCCCCTTTTCTTTGGGCTTTCTTTCCCCTTTCTTTGGGGTTTCTTTGGGCTTTCTTTCCCCTTTCTTTGGGCTTTCCTTGGGCATTCTTTGGGCTTTCTTTGGGCTTTCTTTCTTCTTTCTTTCCACTTTCTTTGGGCTTTCTTTGGGCTTTCTTTGGGCTTTCTTTCCCCTTTCTTTGGGCTTTCTTTCCCCTTTCTTTGGGCTTTCTTTCCCCTTTCTTTGGGCTTTCTTTGGGCTTTCTGTCCCCTTTCTTTGTGCTTTCTTTCCCCTTTCTTTCCCCTTTCTTTGGGCTTTCTTTGGGCTTTCTTTCCCCTTTCTTTGGGCTTTCTTTGGGCTTTCTTTCCACTTTCTTTGGGCTTTCTTTCCCCTTTCTTTCCCCTTTCTTTGGGCTTTCTTTGGGCTTTCTTTGGGCTTTCTTTGGACTTTCTTTGGGCTTTCTTTGGGCTTTCTTTCCCCTTTCTTTGGGCTTTCTTTCCCCTTTCTGTGGGCTTTCTTTGGACTTTCTTTGGGCTTTCTTTGGGCTTTCTTTCCCATTTCTTTGGGCTTTCTTTCCCCTTTCTTTTGGCTTTCTTTCCCCTTTCTTTGGGCTTTCTTTCTCCTTTCTTTGGGCTTTCTTTCCCCTTTCTTTGGGCTTTCTTTCCCCTTTCTTTGGGCTGTCATTCCCCTTTCTTTGGGCTTTCTTTCCCCTTTCTTTGGGCTGTCATTCCCCTTTCTTTGGGCTTTCTTTCCCCTTTCTTTGGGCTTTCCTTGGGCTTTCTTTGGGCTTTCTTTCCCCTTTCTTTCCACTTTCTTTGGGCTTTCTTTGGGCTGTCTTTCCCATTTCTTTGGGCTTTCTTTCCCCTTTCTTTGGGCTTTCTTTCCCCTTTCTTTGGGCTGTCATTCCCCTTTCTTTGGGCTTTCTTTCTCCTTTCTTTGGGCTTTCCTTGGGCTTTCTTTGGGATTTCTTTGGGCTTTCTTTCCCCTTTCTTTCCACTTTCTTTGGGCTTTCTTTGGGCTTTCTTTGGGCTTTCTTTCCCCTTTCTGTGGGCTTACTTTGGGCTTTCTTTGGGCTTTCTTTCCCCTTTCTTTGGGCTTTCTTTCCCCTTTCTTTGGGCTTTCCTTGGGTTTTCTTTGGGCTTTCTTTGGGCTTTCTTTCCCCTTTCTTTCCCCTTTCTTTGGGCTTTCTTTGGGCTTTCTTTGGGCTTTCTTTCCCCTTTCTTTGGGCTGTCATTCCCATTTCTTTGGGCTTTCTTTCCCCTTTCTTTGGGCTTTCTTTCCCCTTACTTTGACATTTCTTTGGGCTTTCTTTGGGCTTTCTTTGGGCTTTCTTTGGGATTTCTGTGGGCTTTCTTTGGGCTTTCTTTGGGATTTCTTTGGGCTTTCTTTCCCCTTTCTTTCCACTTTCTTTGGGCTTTCTTTGGGCTTTCTTTGGGCTTTCTCTGGGCATTCTTTCCCCTTTCTTTGGGCTTTCTTTCCCCTTTCTTTGGGCTTTCTTTCCCCTTTCTTTGGGCTTTCTTTGGGCTTTCTTTCCCCTTTCTTTGGGCTGTCATTCCCCTTTATTTGGGCTTTCTTTCCCATTTCTTTGGGGTTTCTTTCCCCTTTCTTTGGGCTTTCCTTCCCCTTTCTTTGGGCTTTCTTTCCCCTTTCTTTGGGCTTTCTTTCCCCTTTCTTTGGGCTGTCATTCCCCTTTCTTTGGGCTTTCTTTCCCCTTTCTTGGGCTTTCTTTCCCCTTTCTTTGGGCTTTCTTTGGGCTTTCTTTGGGCTTTCTTTGGGCTTTCTTTGGGCTTTCTTTGGGCTTTCTTTCCCCTTTCTTTGGGCTTTCTTTCCCCTTTCTGTGGGCTTTCTTTGGGCTTTCTTTGGGCTTTCTTTGGGCTTTCTTTGGGCTTTCTTTGGGCTTTCTTTCCCCTTTCTTTGGGTTTTCTTTCCCCTTTCTTTGGGTTTTCCTTGGGCTTTCTTTGGGCTTTCTTTGGTTTTCTTTCCCCTTTCTTTCCACTTTCTTTGGGCTTTCTTTCCCCTTTCTTTGGGCTTTCTTTCCCCTTTCTTTGGGCTTTCTTTCCCCTTTCTTTGGGCTGTCATTCCCCTTTCTTTGGGCTTTCTTTCCCCTTTCTTTGGCCTTTCTTTCCCTTTTCTTTGGGCTTTCTTTGGGCTTTCTTTGGGCTTTCTTTGGGCTTTCTCTGGGCTTTCTTTCCCCTTTCTTTGGGCTTTCTTTCCCCTTTCTTTGGGCTTTCTTTCCCATTTCTTTGGGCTTTCTTTGATCTTTCTTTCCCCTTTCTTTGGGCTTTCTTTGGGGTGTCTTTCCCCTTTCTTTGGGCTTTCTTTCCCCTTTCCTTGGACTTTCTTTCCCCTTTCTTTGGGCTTTCTTTCCCCTTTCTTTGGGCTTTCTTCGCGCTTTCTTTCCCCTTTCTTTGGGTTTTCTTTGGGCTTTCTTTCCCCTTTCTTTGGGTTTTCTTTGGGCTTTCTTTGGGCTTTCTGTCCCCTTTCTTTCCCCTTTCTTTGGGCTTTCTTTGGGCTTTCTTCCCCCTTTCTTTGGGCTTTCTTTCCCCTTTCTTTGGGCTTTATTTCCCCTTTCTTTGGGCTTTCTTTCCCCTTTCATTGCGATTTCTTTCCCCTTTCTTTGGGCTTTCTTTCCCCTTTCTTTGGGGTTTCTTTGGGCTTTCTTTCCCATTTCTTTGGGGTTTCTTTGGGCTTTCTTTCCCCTTTCTTTGGGCTTTCTTTGGGCTTTCTTTCCCCTTTCTTTGGGCTTTCTTTCCCCTTCCTTTGGGCTTTCTTTGGGCTTTCTTTCGGCTTTCTTTGGGCTTTATTTGGGCTTTCTTTGGGCTTTCTTTGGGCTTTCTTTGGGCTTTCTTTCCCCTTTCTTTGGGCTTTCTTTCCCCTTTCTGTGGGCTTTCTTTGGGCTTTCTTTGGGCTTTCTTTCCCCTTTCTTTGGGCTTTCTTTCCCCTTTCTTTGGGCTTTTCTTGGGCTTTCTTTGGGCTTTCTTTGGGTTTTCTTTCCACTTTCTTTCCACTTTCTTTGGGCTTTCATTGGGCTTTCTTTGGGCTTTCTTTCCCCTTTCTTTGGGCTTTCTTTCCCCTTTCTTTGGGCTTTCTTTCCCCTTTCTTTGGGCTGTCATTCCCCTTTCTTTGGGCTTTCTTTCCCCTTTCTTTGGGCTTTCTTTCCCTTTTCTTTGGGCTTTCTTTGGGCTTTCTTTGGGCTTTCTTTGGCCTTTCTCTGGGCTTTCTTTCCCCTTTCTTTGGGCTTTCTTTCCCCTTTCTTTGGGCTTTCTTTCCCCTTTCTTTGGGCTTTCTTTCCCCTTTCTTTGGGCTTTCTTTGAGCTTTCTTTCCCCTTTTCTTTGGGCTTTCTTTCCCCTTTCTTTGGGCTTTCTTTGGGCTGTCTTTCCCCTTTCTTTGGGCTTTCTTTCCCCTTTCTTTGGGCTTTCTTTCCCCTTTCTTTGGGCTTTCTTTCCCCTTTCTGTGGGCTTTCTTTGCGCTTTCTTTCCCCTTTCTTTGGGCTTTCTTTGGGCTTTCTTTCCCCTTTCTTTCCCCTTTCTTTGGGCTTTCTTTGGGCTTTCTTCCCCCTTTCTTTAGGCTTTCTTTCCCCTATCCTTGGGCTTTCTTTCCCCTTTCTTTGGGCTTTCTTTCCCCTTTCTTTGGGCTTTCTTTCCCCTTTTCTTTGGGCTTTCTTTCCCCTTTCTTTGGGGTTTCTTTGGGCTTTCTTTCCCCTTTCTTTGGGCTTTCCTTGGGCATTCTTTGGGCTTTCTTTGGGCTTTCTTTCTTCTTTCTTTCCACTTTCTTTGGGCTTTCTTTGGGCTTTCTTTGGGCTTTCTTTCCCCTTTCTTTGGGCTTTCTTTCCCCTTTCTTTGGGCTTTCTTTCCCCTTTCTTTGGGCTTTCTTTGGGCTTTCTGTCCCCTTTCTTTGTGCTTTCTTTCCCCTTTCTTTCCCCTTTCTTTGGGCTTTCTTTGGGCTTTCTTTCCCCTTTCTTTGGGCTTTCTTTGGGCTTTCTTTGGGCTTTCTTTGGACTTTCTTTGGGCTTTCTTTGGGCTTTCTTTCCCCTTTCTTTGGGCTTTCTTTCCCCTTTCTGTGGGCTTTCTTTGGACTTTCTTTGGGCTTTCTTTGGGCTTTCTTTCCCATTTCTTTGGGCTTTCTTTCGCCTTTCTTTTGGCTTTCTTTCCCCTTTCTTTGGGCTTTCTTTCTCCTTTCTTTGGGCTTTCTTTCCCCTTTCTTTGGGCTTTCTTTCCCCTTTCTTTGGGCTGTCATTCCCCTTTCTTTGGGCTTTCTTTCCCCTTTCTTTGGGCTTTCCTTGGGCTTTCTTTGGGCTTTCTTTCCCCTTTCTTTCCACTTTCTTTGGGCTTTCTTTGGGCTGTCTTTCCCATTTCTTTGGGCTTTCTTTCCCCTTTCTTTGGGCTTTCTTTCCCCTTTCTTTGGGCTGTCATTCCCCTTTCTTTGGGCTTTCTTTCTCCTTTCTTTGGGCTTTCCTTGGGCTTTCCTTGGGATTTCTTTGGGCTTTCTTTCCCCTTTCTTTCCACTTTCTTTGGGCTTTCTTTGGGCTTTCTTTGGGCTTTCTTTCCCCTTTCTGTGGGCTTACTTTGGCCTTTCTTTGGGCTTTCTTTCCCCTTTCTTTGGGCTTTCTTTCCCCTTTCTTTGGGCTTTCCTTGGGTTTCCTTTGGGCTTTCTTTGGGCTTTCTTTCCCCTTTCTTTCCCCTTTCTTTGGGCTTTCTTTGGGCTTTCTTTGGGCTTTCCTTCCCCTTTCTTTGGGCTGTCATTCCCATTTCTTTGGGCTTTCTTTCCCCTTTCTTTGGGCTTTCTTTCCCCTTACTTTGACATTTCTTTGGGCTTTCTTTGGGCTTTCTTTGGGCTTTCTTTGGGCTTTCTGTGGGCTTTCTTTGGGCTTTCTTTGGGATTTCTTTGGGCTTTCTTTCCCCTTTCTTTCCACTTTCTTTGGGCTTTCTTTGGGCTTTCTTTGGGCTTTCTCTGGGCATTCTTTACCCTTTCTTTGGGCTTTCTTTCCCCTTTCTTTGGGCTTTCTCTCCCCTTTCTTTGGGCTTTCTTTGGGCTTTCTTTCCCCTTTCTTTGGGCTGTCATTCCCCTTTATTTGGGCTTTCTTTCCCATTTCTTTGGGGTTTCTTTCCCCTTTCTTTGGGCTTTCCTTCCCCTTTCTTTGGGCTTTCTTTCCCCTTTCTTTGGGCTTTCTTTCCCCTTTCTTTGGGCTGTCATTCCCCTTTCTTTGGGCTTTCTTTCCCCTTTCTTGGGCTTTCTTTCCCCTTTCTTTGGGCTTTCTTTGGGCTTTCTTTGGGCTTTCTTTGGGCTTTCTTTCCCCTTTCTTTGGGCTTTCTTTCCCCTTTCTTTGGGCTTTCTTTGGGCTTTCTTTCCCCTTTCTTTGGGTTTTCTTTCCCCTTTCTTTGGGTTTTCCTTGGGCTTTCTTTGGGCTTTCTTTGGTTTTCTTTCCCCTTTCTTTCCGCTTTCTTTGGGCTTTCTTTCCCCTTTCTTTGGGCTTTCTTTCCCCTTTCTTTGGGCTTTCTTTCCCCTTTCTTTGGGCTGTCATTCCCCTTTCTTTGGGCTTTCTTTCCCCTTTCTTTGGGCTTTCTTTCCCTTTTCTTTGGGCTTTCTTTGGGCTTTCTTTGGGCTTTCTTTGGGCTTTCTCTGGGCTTTCTTTCCCCTTTCTTTGGGCTTTCTTTCCCCTTTCTTTGGGCTTTCTTTCCCCTTTCTTTGGGCTTTCTTTCCCCTTTCTTTGGGCTTTCTTTCCCATTTCTTTGGGCTTTCTTTGAGCTTTCTTTCCCCTTTCTTTGGGCTTTCTTTGGGGTGTCTTTCCCCTTTCTTTGGGCTTTCTTTCCCCTTTCCTTGGACTTTCTTTCCCCTTTCTTTGGGCTTTCTTTCCCCTTTCTTTGGGCTTTCTTCGCGCTTTCTTTCCCCTTTCTTTGGGCTTTCTTTGGGCTTTCTTTCCCCTTTCTTTGGGTTTTCTTTGGGCTTTCTTTGGGCTTTCTGTCCCCTTTCTTTCCCCTTTCTTTGGGCTTTCTTTGGGCTTTCTTCCCCCTTTCTTTGGGCTTTCTTTCCCCTTTCTTTGGGCTTTATTTCCCCTTTCTTTGGGCTTTCTTTCCCCTTTCATTGCGATTTCTTTCCCCTTTCTTTGGGCTTTCTTTCCCCTTTCTTTGGGGTTTCTTTGGGCTTTCTTTCCCATTTCTTTGGGGTTTCTTTGGGCTTTCTTTCCCCTTTCTTTGGGCTTTCTTTGGGCTTTCTTTCCCCTTTCTTTCCCCTTTCTTTGGGCTTTCTTTCCCCTTTCTTTCCCCTTTCTTTGGGCTTTCTTTCTCCTTTCTTTGGGCTTTCTTTCCCCTTTCTTTGGGCTTTCTTTCCCCTTTCTTTGGGCTGTCATTCCCCTTTCTTTGGGCTTTCTTTCCCCTTTCTTTGGGCTTTCCTTGGGCTTTCTTTGGGCTTTCTTTCCCCTTTCTTTCCATTTTTTTTGGGCTTTCTTTGGGCTTTCTTTGGGCTTTCTTTGGGCTTTCTTTCCCCTTTCTTTGGGCTTTCTTTCCCCTTTCTTTGGGCTTTCTTTGGGCTTTCTTTCCCCTTTCTTTCCCCTTTCTTTGGGCTTTCTTTCCCCTTTCTTTCCCCTTTCTTTGGGCTTTCTTTCTCCTTTCTTTGGGCTTTCTTTCCCCTTTCTTTGGGCTTTCTTTCCCCTTTCTTTGGGCTGTCATTCCCCTTTCTTTGGGCTTTCTTTCCCCTTTCTTTGGGCTTTCCTTGGGCTTTCTTTGGGCTTTCTTTCCCCTTTCTTTCCACTTTCTTTGGGCTTTCTTTGGGCTTTCTTTGGGCTTTCTTTGGGCTTTCTTTCCCCTTTCTTTGGGCTTTCTTTCCCCTTTCTTTGGGCTTTCTTTCCCCTTTCTTTGGGCTTTCTTTCCCCTTTCTTTGGGCTGTCATTCCCCTTTCTTTGGGCTTTCTTTCCCCTTTCATTGCGATTTCTTTCCCCTTTCTTTGGGCTTTCTTTCCCCTTTCTTTGGGGTTTCTTTGGGCTTTCTTTCCCATTTCTTTGGGGTTTCTTTGGGCTTTCTTTCCCCTTTCTTTGGGCTTTCTTTGGGCTTTCTTTCCCCTTTCTTTCCCCTTTCTTTGGGCTTTCTTTCCCCTTTCTTTCCCCTTTCTTTGGGCTTTCTTTCCCCTTTCTTTGGGCTTTCTTTCCCCTTTCTTTGGGCTTTCTTTCCCCTTTCTTTGGGCTTTCTTTCCCATTTCTTTGGGCTTTCTTTGAGCTTTCTTTCCCCTTTCTTTGGGCTTTCTTTGGGGTGTCTTTCCCCTTTCTTTGGGCTTTCTTTCCCCTTTCCTTGGACTTTCTTTCCCCTTTCTTTGGGCTTTCTTTCCCCTTTCTTTGGGCTTTCTTCGCGCTTTCTTTCCCCTTTCTTTGGGCTTTCTTTGGGCTTTCTTTCCCCTTTCTTTGGGTTTTCTTTGGGCTTTCTTTGGGCTTTCTGTCCCCTTTCTTTCCCCTTTCTTTGGGCTTTCTTTGGGCTTTCTTCCCCCTTTCTTTGGGCTTTCTTTCCCCTTTCTTTGGGCTTTATTTCCCCTTTCTTTGGGCTTTCTTTCCCCTTTCATTGCGATTTCTTTCCCCTTTCTTTGGGCTTTCTTTCCCCTTTCTTTGGGGTTTCTTTGGGCTTTCTTTCCCATTTCTTTGGGGTTTCTTTGGGCTTTCTTTCCCCTTTCTTTGGGCTTTCTTTGGGCTTTCTTTCCCCTTTCTTTCCCCTTTCTTTGGGCTTTCTTTCCCCTTTCTTTCCCCTTTCTTTGGGCTTTCTTTCTCCTTTCTTTGGGCTTTCTTTCCCCTTTCTTTGGGCTTTCTTTCCCCTTTCTTTGGGCTGTCATTCCCCTTTCTTTGGGCTTTCTTTCCCCTTTCTTTGGGCTTTCCTTGGGCTTTCTTTGGGCTTTCTTTCCCCTTTCTTTCCATTTTTTTTGGGCTTTCTTTGGGCTTTCTTTGGGCTTTCTTTGGGCTTTCTTTCCCCTTTCTTTGGGCTTTCTTTCCCCTTTCTTTGGGCTTTCTTTGGGCTTTCTTTCCCCTTTCTTTCCCCTTTCTTTGGGCTTTCTTTCCCCTTTCTTTCCCCTTTCTTTGGGCTTTCTTTCTCCTTTCTTTGGGCTTTCTTTCCCCTTTCTTTGGGCTTTCTTTCCCCTTTCTTTGGGCTGTCATTCCCCTTTCTTTGGGCTTTCTTTCCCCTTTCTTTGGGCTTTCCTTGGGCTTTCTTTGGGCTTTCTTTCCCCTTTCTTTCCACTTTCTTTGGGCTTTCTTTGGGCTTTCTTTGGGCTTTCTTTGGGCTTTCTTTCCCCTTTCTTTGGGCTTTCTTTCCCCTTTCTTTGGGCTTTCTTTCCCCTTTCTTTGGGCTTTCTTTCCCCTTTCTTTGGGCTGTCATTCCCCTTTCTTTGGGCTTTCTTTCCCCTTTCTTTGGGCTTTGCTTGAGCTTTCTTTGGGCTTTCTTTGGGATTCTTTCCCCTTTCTTTCCACTTTCTTTGGGCTTTCTTTGGGCTTTCTTTGGGCTTTCTTTCCCCTTTCTTTGGGCTTTCTTTCCCCTTTCTTTGGGCTATCATTCCCCTTTCTTTGGGCTTTCATTCCCCTTTCTTTGGGCTTTCTTTCCCTTTTCTTTGGGCTTTCTTTGGGCTTTCTTTGGGATTTCTCTGGGCTTTCTTTCCACTTTCTTTGGGCTTTCTTTCCCCTTTCTTTGGGCTTTCTTTCCCCTTTCTTTGGGCTTTCTTTCCCCTTTCTTTGGGCTTTCTTTCCCCTTTCTTTGGCCTTTCTTTGGGCTTTCTTTCCCCTTTCTTTGGGCTTTCTTTGGGCTGTCTTTCCCCTTTCTTTGGGCTTTCTTTCCCCTTTCTTTAGGCTTTCTTTCCCCTTTCTTTGGGCTTTCTTTCCCCTTTCTTTGGGCTTTCTTTCCCCTTTCTTTGGGCTTTCTTTGGGCTTTCTTTCCCCTTTCTTTCCCCTTTCTTTGGGCTTTCTCTGGGCTTTCTTTCCCCTTTCTTTGGGCTTTCTTTCCCCTTTCTTTGGGCTTTATTTCCCCTTTCTTTGGGCTTTCTTTCCCCTTTCCTTGGGCGTTCTTTCCCCTTTCTTTGGGCTTTCTTTCCCCTTTCTTTGGGGTTTCTTTGGGCTTTCTTTCCCCTTTCTTTGGGGTTTCTTTGGGCTTTCTTTCCCCTTTCTTTGGGCTTTCTTTGGGCTTTCTTTCCCCTTTCTTTCCCCTTTCTTTTGGCTTTCTTTCCCCTTTCTTTCCTCTTTCTTTGGGCTTTCTTTCCCCTTTCTTTGGGCTTTCTTTCCCCTTTCTTTGGGCTTTCTTTCCCCTTTCTTTCCCCTTTCCTTGGGCTCTCTTTTTTGCTTTCTTTCCCCTTTCTTTGGGCTTTCTTTCCCCTTTCTTTCCCCTTTATTTGTGCTTTCTTTGGGCTTTCTTTGGGCTTTCTTTCCCCTTTCTTTGGGCTTTCTTTCCCCTTTCTGTGAGCTTTCTTTGGGCTTTCTTTGGGATTTCTTTGGGCTTTCTTTCCCCTTTCTTTGGGCTTTCTTTCCCCTTTCTTTGGGCTTTCCTTGGGCTTTCTTTGGGCGTTCTTTGGGCTTTCTTTCCCCTTTCTTTCCGCTTTCTTTGGGCTTTCTTTGGGCTTTCTTGGGCTTTCTTTCCCCTTTCTTTGGGCTTTCTTTCCCCTTTCTTTGGGCTTTCCTTCCCCTTTCTTTGGGCTTTCTTTCCCCTTTCTTTGGGCTTTCTTTCCCCTTTCTTTGGGCTCTCATTCCCCTTTCTTTGGGCTTTCTTTCCCCTTTCTTGGGCTTTCTTTCCCCTTTCTTTGGGCTTTCTTTGGGCTTTCTTTGGTCTTTCTTTGGGCTTTCTTTGGGCTTTCTTTGGGCTTTCTTTCCCCTTTCTTTGGGCTTTCTTTCCCCTTTCTGTGGCTTTCTTTGGCTTTCTTTGGGCTTTCTTTGGGCTTTCTTTCCCTTTCTTTGGGTTTTCTTTCCCCTTTCTTTGGGTTTTCCTTGGGCTTTCTTTGGGCTTTCTTTGGTTTTCTTCCCCTTTCTTTCCACTTTTCTTTGGGCTTTCTTTCCCCTTTCTTTGGGCTTTCTTTCCCCTTTCTTTGGGCTTTCTTTCCCCTTTCTTTGGGCTGTCATTCCCCTTTCTTTGGGCTTTCTTTCCCCTTTCTTTGGGCTTTCTTTCCCTTTCTTTGGGCTTTCTTTGGGCTTTCTTTGGGCTTTCTTTGGGCTTTCTCTGGGCTTTCTTTCCCCTTTCTTTGGGCTTTCTTTCCCCTTTCTTTGGGCTTTCTTTCCCCTTTCTTTGGGCTTTCTTTCCCCTTTCTTTGGGCTTTCTTTCCCATTTCTTTGGGCTTTCTTTGAGCTTTCTTTCCCCTTTCTTTGGGCTTTCTTTGGGGTGTCTTTCCCCTTTCTTTGGGCTTTCTTTCCCCTTTCCTTGGACTTTCTTTCCCCTTTCTTTGGGCTTTCTTTCCCCTTTCTTTGGGCTTTCTTCGCGCTTTCTTTCCCCTTTCTTTGGGCTTTCTTTGGGCTTTCTTTCCCCTTTCTTTGGTTTTCTTTGGGCTTTCTTTGGGCTTTCTGTCCCCTTTCTTTCCCCTTTCTTTGGGCTTTCTTTGGGCTTTCTTCCCCCTTTCTTTGGGCTTTCTTTCCCCTTTCTTTGGGCTTTATTTCCCCTTTCTTTGGGCTTTCTTTCCCCTTTCATTGCGATTTCTTTCCCCTTTCTTTGGGCTTTCTCTCCCCTTTCTTTGGGCTTTCTTTGGGCTTTCTTTCCCCTTTCTTTGGGGTTTCTTTGGGCTTTCTTTCCCCTTTCTTTGGGCTTTCTTTGGGCTTTCTTTCCCCTTTCTTTCCCCTTTCTTTGGGCTTTCTTTCCCCTTTCTTTCCCCTTTCTTTGGGCTTTCTTTCTCCTTTCTTTGGGCTTTCTTTCCCCTTTCTTTGGGCTTTCTTTCCCCTTTCTTTGGGCTGTCATTCCCCTTTCTTTGGGCTTTCTTTCCCCTTTCTTTGGGCTTTCCTTGGGCTTTCTTTGGGCTTTCTTTCCCCTTTCTTTCCACTTTCTTTGGGCTTTCTTTCCCTTTCTTTGGGCTGTCATTCCCCTTTCTTTGGGCTTTCTTTCCCCTTTCTTTGGGCTTTCCTTGGGCTTTCTTTGGGCTTTCTTTCCCCTTTCTTTCCACTTTCTTTGGGCTTTCTTTGGGCTTTCTTTGGGCTTTCTTTCCCCTTTCTTTGGGCTTTCTTTCTCCTTTCTTTGGGCTGTCATTCCCCTTTCTTGGGCTTTCTTTCCCCTTTCTTTGGGCTTTCCTTGGGCTTTCTTTGGCTTTCTTTCCCCTTTCTTTCCACTTTCTTTGGGCTTTCTTTGGGCTTTCTTTGGGCTTTCTTTCCCCTTTCTTTGGGCTTTCTTTCCCCTTTCTTTGGCTTTCTTTCCCCTTTCTTTGGGCTTTCTTTCCCCTTTCTTTGGGCTGTCATTGCCTTTCTTTGGGCTTTCTTTCCCCTTTCTTTGGGCTTTGCTTGAGCTTTCTTTGGGCGTTCTTTGGGATTCTTTCCCCTTTCTTTCCACTTTCTTTGGGCTTTCTTTGGGCTTTCTTTGGGCTTTCTTTCCCCTTTCTTGGGGCTTTCTTTCCCCTTTCTTTGGGCTGTCATTCCCCTTTCTTTGGGCTTTCATTCCCCTTTCTTTGGGCTTTCTTTCCCTTTTCTTTGGGCTTTCTTTGGGCTTTCTTTGGGATTTCTCTGGGATTTCTTTCCACTTTCTTTGGGCTTTCTTTCCCCTTTCTTTGGGCTTTCTTTCCCCTTTCTTTGGGCTTTCTTTCCCCTTTCTTTGGGCTTTCTTTCCCCTTTCTTTGGCCTTTCTTTGGGCTTTCTTTCCCCTTTCTTTGGGCTTTCTTTGGGCTGTCTTTTCCCTTTCTTTGGGCTTTCTTTCCCCTTTCTTTGGGCTTTCTTTCCCCTTTCTTTGGGCTTTCTTTGGGCTTTCTTTCCCCTTTCTTTCCCCTTTCTTTGGGCTTTCTCTGGCTTTCTTTCCCCTTTCTTTGGGCTTTCTTTCCCCTTTCTTTGGGCTTTATTTCCCCTTTCTTTGGGCTTTCTTTCCCCTTTCCTTGGGCGTTCTTTCCCCTTTCTTTGGGCTTTCTTTCCCCTTTCTTTGGGGCTTCTTTGGGCTTTCTTTCCCCTTTCTTTGGGCTTTCTTTGGGCTTTCTTTCCCCTTTCTTTGGGCTTTCTTTGGGCTTTCTTTCCCTTTCTTTCCCCTTTCTTTTGGCTTTCTTTCCCCTTTCTTTCCTCTTTCTTTGGGCTTTCTTTCCCCTTTCTTTGGGCTTTCTTTCCCCTTTCTTTGGGCTTTCTTTCCCCTTTCTTTCCCCTTTCCTTGGGCTCTCTTTTTGCTTTCTTTCCCCTTTCTTGGGCTTTCTTTCCCCTTTCTTTCCCCTTTATTTGGGATTTCATTGGGCTTTCTTTGGGCTTTCTTTCCCCTTTCTTTGGGCTTTCTTTCCCCTTTCTGTGAGCTTTCTTTGGGCTTTCTTTGGGATTTCTTTGGGCTTTCTTTCCCCTTTCTTTGGGCTTTCTTTCCCCTTTCTTTGGGCTTTCCTTGGGCTTTCTTTGTGCTTTCTTTGGGCTTTCTTTCCCCTTTCTTAACGCTTTCTTTGGGCTTTCTTTGGGCTTTCTTGGGCTTTCTTTCCCCTTTCTTTGGGCTTTCTTTCCCCTTTCTTTGGGCTTTCTTTCCCCTTTCTTTGGGCTGTCATTCCCCTTTCTTTGGGCTTTCTTTCCCCTTTCTTTGGGCTTTCCTTGGGCTTTCCTTGGGCTTTCTTTGGGCTTTCTTTCCCCATTCTTTCCACTTTCTTTGGGCTTTCTTTGGCTTTCTTTGGGCTTTCTGTCCCCTTTCTTTCCCCTTTCTTTGGGCTTTCTTTCCCCTTTCTTTCCCCTTTCTTTGGGCTTTCTTTGGGCTTTCTTTGGGCTTTCTTTGGGCTTTCTTTGGGCTGTCATTCCCCTTTCTTTGGGCTTTCTTTGCCCTTTCTTTGGGCTTTCTTTGGGCTTTCTTTGGGCTTTCTCTAGGCTTTCTTTGGGCTTTATTTGGGCTTTCTTTGGGCTTTCTTTGGGCTTTCTTTCCCCTTTCTTTGGGCTTTCTTTGGGCTTTCTTTCCCCTTTCTTTTCACTTTCTTTGGGCTTTCTTTGGGCTTTCTTGGGCTTTCTTTCCCCTTTCTTTGGGCTTTCTTTCCCCTTTCTTTGGGCTTTCTCTCCCCTTTCTTTGGGCTTTCCTTGGGCTTTCCTTGGGCTTTCTTTGGGCTTTCTTTCCCCTTTCTTTCCACTTTCTTTGGGCTTTCTTTGGGCTTTCTATGGGCTTTCTTTCCCCTTTCTTTCCCCTTTCTTTGGGCTTTCTTTCCCCTTTCTTTCCCTTTCTTTGGCTTTCTTTGGGCTTTCTTTGGGCTTTCTTTGCGCTTTCTTTGGGCTGTCATTCCCCTTTCTTTGGGCTTTCTTTCCCCTTTCTTTGGGCTTTCTTGGGCTTTCTTTGGCTTTCTTTGGGCTTTATTTGGGCTTTATTTGGGCTTTCTTTGGGCTTTCTTTCCCCTTTCTTTGGGGTTTCCTTCCCCTTTCTTTGGGCTTTCTTGGGCTTTCTTTGTGCTTTCTTTGGGTTTTCTTTCCCTTTCTTTCCACTTCTTTGGGCTTTCTTTGGGCTTTCTTTGGGCTTTCTTTCCCCTTTCTTTGGGCTTTCTTTCCCTTTCTTTGGGCTTTCTTCCCCTTTCTTTGGGCTTTCTTTCCCCTTTCTTTGGGCTTTCTTTCCCCTTTCTTTGGGCTTTCTTTCCCCTTTCTTTGGGCTTTCTTTGAGCTTTCTTTCCCCTTTCTTTGGGCTCTCTTTCCCCTTTCTTTGGGCTTTGTTTGGGCTGTCTTTCCCCTTTCTTTGGGCTTTCTTTCCCCTTTCTTTGGGCTTTCTTTCCCCTTTCTTTGGGCTTTCTTTCCCCTTTCTGTGGGCTTTCTTTGCGCTTTCTTTCCCTTTCTTTGGGCTTTCTTTGGGCTTTCTTCCCCCTTTCTTTGGGCTTTCTTTCCCCTTTCTTTGGGCTTTATTTCCCCTTTCTTTGGGCTTTCTTTGTGCTTTCTTTTCCCTTTCTTTGGGGTTTCTTTGGGCTTTCTTTCCCCTTTCTTTGGGGTTTCTTGGGCTTTCTTTCCCCTTTCTTTGGGCTTTCTTTGGGCTTTCTTTCCCCTTTCTTTCTCCTTTCTTTTGGCTTTCTTTCCCTTTCTTTCCCCTTTCTTTGGACTTTCTTTCCCCTTTCTTTGGGCTTTCTTTACCCTTTCTTTGGGCTTTCTTTGGCTTTCTTTCCCTTTCTTTGTGCTTTCTTTCCCCTTTCTTTCCACTTTCTTTGGGCTTTCTTTGGGCTTTCTTTTCCCCTTCTTTGGGCTTTCTTTGGGCTTTCTCTCCACTTTCTTTGGGCTTTCTTTCCCCTTTCTTTCCCCTTTCTTTGGGCTTTCTTTGGGCTTTCTTTGGGCTTTCTCTGGGCTTTCTTTCCTCTTTCTTTGGGCTTTCTTTCCCCTTTCTTTGGGCTTTCTTTCCCCTTTCTTTGGGCTTTCTTTCCCATTTCTTTGGGCTTTCTTTGAGCTTTCTTTCCCCTTTCTTTGGGCTTTATTTCCCCTTTCTTTGGGCTTTCTTTGGGCTGTCTTTCCCCTTTCTTTGGGCTTTCTTTCCCCCTTTCTTTGGGCTTTCTTTCCCCTTTCTTTGGGCTTTCTTTCCCCTTTCTGTGGGCTTTCTTTGCGCTTTCTTTCCCCTTTCTTTGGGCTTTCTTTGGGCTTTCTTTCCCTTTCTTTCCCCTTTCTTTGGTCTTTCTTTGGGCTTTCTTCCCCCTTTCTTTAGGCTTTCTTTCCCCTATCCTTGGGCTTTCTTTCACCTTTCTTTGGGCTTTCTTTCCCCTTTCTTTGGGCTTTCTTTCCCCTTTTCTTTGGGCTTTCTTCCCTTTCTTTGGGGTTTCTTTGGGCTTTCTTTCCCCTTTTCTTTGGGCTTTCCTTGGGCATTCTTTGGGCTTTCTTTGGGCTTTCTTTCTTCTTTCTTTCCACTTTCTTTGGGCTTTCTTTGGGCTTTCTTTGGGCTTTCTTTCCCCTTTCTTTGGGCTTTCTTTCCCCTTTCTTTGGGCTTTCTTTCCCTTTCTTTGGGCTTTCTTTGGGCTTTCTGTCCCCTTTCTTTGTGCTTTCTTTCCCCTTTCTTTCCCCTTTCTTTGGGCTTTCTTTGGGCTTTCTTTCCCCTTTCTTTGGGCTTTCTTTGGGCTTTCTTTCCACTTTCTTTGGGCTTTCTTTCCCCTTTCTTTCCCCTTTCTTTGGGCTTTCTTTGGGCTTTCTTTGGGCTTTCTTGGACTTTCTTTGGGCTTTCTTTGGGCTTTCTTTGGGCTTTCTTTCCCCTTTCTTTGGGCTTTCTTTGGGCTTTCTTTGGGCTTTCTTTGGCTTTCTTGGGCTTTCTTTGGGCTTTCCTTGGGCTTTTTTTGGGCTTTCTTGGCTTTCTTTCCCCTTTCTTTGGGCTTTCTTTCCCCTTTCTTTGGTATTTCTTTGCACTTTCTTTCCCCTTTCTTTGGGCTTTCTTTGGGCTTTCTTTCCCCTTTGTTTGGGCTTTCTTTCCCCTGTCTTTCCCCTTTCTTTGGGCTTTCTTTGGGCTTTCTTTCCCCTTTCTTTGGGCTGTCTTTGGGCTTTCTTTCCCCTTTCTTTGGGCTTTCATTCCCCTTTCTTTGGGCTTTCTTTGGGCTTTCTTTCCACTTTCTTTGGGCTTTGTTTCCCCTTTCTTTGGGCTTTCTTTCCCCTTTCTTTGGGCTTTCTTTGGGCTTTCTTTGGGCTTTCTTTCCGCTTTCTTTGGGCTTTCTTTGGGCTTTCTTTTCCTTTTCTTTGGGTTCTCTTTCCCTTTCTTTGGGCTTTCTTTCCCCTTTCTTTGGGCTTTCTTTCCACTTTCTTTGGGCTTTCTATCCCCTTTCTTTGGGCTTTCTTTCCCCTTTCTTTGGGCTTTCTTTGGGCTTTCTCTCACCTTTCTTTGGGCTTTCTTTCCCCTTTCTTTGGGCTTTTTTTCCCCTTTCTTTGGGCTTTGTTTTCCCTTTCTCTGTGCTTTCTTTCCCCTTTCATTGGGCTTTCTTTCCCCTTTGATTGGGCTTTCTTTGGCTTTCTTGGGCTTTCTTTGGGCTTTCTTCGGGATTTCTTTCCCCTTTGTTTGGGCTTTCTTTGGGCTTTCTTGGGCTTTCTTTGGGCTTTCTTTGGGCTTTCTTCGGGCTTTCTTTCCTCTTTCTTTGGGCTTTCTTTCCCCTTTCTTTGGGGGCTTTCTTTCCCCTTTCTTTGGGCTGTCATTCCACTTTCTTTGGGTATTCTTTCCCCTTTCTTTGGGCTTTCTTTCCCTTTTCTTTGGGCTTTCCTTGGGCTTTCTTTGGGCTTTCTCTGGGCTTTCTTTCCCCTTTCTTTGGGCTTTCTTTCCCCTTTGTTTGGGCTTCCTTTGGGCTTTCTTTGGGCTTTCTTTGGGCTTTCTTTCCCCTTTCTTTGGGCTTTCTTTCCCCTTTCTTTGGGCTTTCTTTCCCCTTTCTTTGGGCTTTCTTTCCCTTTTCTTTGGGCTTTCCTTGGGCTTTCTTTGGGCTTTCTCTGGGCTTTCTTTCCCCTTTCTTTGGGCTTTCTTTCTCCTTTGTTTGGGCTTCCTTTGGGCTTTCTTTGGGCTTCTTTGGGCTTTCTTTCCCTTTCTTTGGCTTTCTTTCCCCTTTCTTTGGGCTTTCTTTCCCCTGTTCTTTGGGCTTTCTTTCCCCTTTCTTTGGGCTTTCTTTCCCCTTTCTTTGGGCTTTCTTTTCCCTTTCTTTGGGCTCTCTTTCCCCTTTCTTTGGGCTTTCTTTGAGCTTTCTTTCCCCTTTCTTTGGGCTTTCTTTCCCCGTTCTTTGGGCTTTCTTTCCCCTTTCTTTGGGCTTTCTTTCCCCTTTCTTTGGGCTGTCATTCCCCTTTCTTTGGGCTTTCTTTCCCCTTTCTTTGGGCTTTCTTGTGCTTTCTTTCCCCTTTCTTTGGGATTTCTTTGGGCTTTCTTTGGGCTTTCTTTCCCCTTTCTTTCCCCTTTCTTTCCCCTTTCTTTGGGCTTTCTTTCCCCTTTCTTTCCCATTTCTTTGGGCTTTGTTTCCCCTTTCTTTGGGCTTCCTTTCCCCTTTCTTTGGGCTTTCTATGGGCTTTCTTTTCCATTTCTTTGGGCTTTCTTTGGGCTTTCTTTGGGCTTTCTTTCCCCTTTCTTTGGGCTTTCTTTCCCCTTTCTTTGGGCTTTCCTTGGGCTTTCTTTGAGCTTTCTTTGGGATTTCTTTCCACTTCTGTGGGCTTTCTTTGGGCTTTCTTTGGGCTTTCTTTTGGCTTTCTTTCCCCTTTCTTTGGGCTGTCATTCCCCTTTCTTTGGGCTTTCTTTCCCCTTTCTTTGGGCTTTCTTTCCCTTTTCTTTGGGCTTTCTTTGGGCTTTCTTTGGCCTTTCTCTGGGCTTTCTTTCCCCTTTCTTTGGGCTTTCTTTCCCCTTTCTTTGGGCTTTCTTTCCCCTTTCTTTGGGCTTTCTTTCCCCTTTCTTTGGGCTTTCTTTGAGCTTTCTTTCCCCTTTCTTTGGGCTTCTTTCCCCTTTCTTTGGGCTTTCTTTCCCCTTTCTTTGGGCTTTCTTTCCCTTTCTTTGGGCTTTCTTTCCCCTTTCTGTGGCTTTCTTTGCGCTTTCTTTCCCCTTTCTTTGGGCTTTCTTTGGGCTTTCTTTGGGCTTTCTTTCCCCTTTCTTTGGGCTTTCTTTGGCTTTCTTCCCCTTTCTTTGGGCTTTCTTTCCCCTTTCTTTGGGCTTTCTTCCCTTTCTTTGGGGTTTCTTTCCCCTTTCTTTGGGCTTTCTTTCCCCTTTCTTTGGGGTTTCTTTGGGCTTTCTTTCCCCTTTCTTTGGGCTTTCCTTGGGCTTTCTTTGGGCTTTTTTTCCCCTTTCTTTCCACTTTCTTTGGGCTTTCTTTGGGCTTTCTTTGGGCTTTCTTTCCCCTTTCTTTGGGCTTTCTTTCCCCTTTCTTTGGGCTTTCTTTGGGCTTTCTTTCCACTTTCTTTGTGCTTTCTTTCCCCTTTCTTTCCCCTTTCTTTGGGCTTTCTTTGGGCTTTCTTTCCCCTTTCTTTGGGCTTTCTTTGGGCTTTCTTTCCACTTTCTTTGGGCTTTCTTTCCCCTTTCTTTCCCCTTCCTTTGGGCTTTTTTTGGGCTTTCTTTGGGCTTCTTTGGACTTTCTTTAGGCTTTCTTTGGGCTTTCTTTCCCCTTTCTTTGGGCTTTCTTTCCCCTTTCTGTGGGCTTTCTTTGGACTTTCTTTGGGCTTTCTTGGGCTTTCTTTCCCCTTTCTTTGGGATTTCTTTCCCCTTTCTTTCCCCTTTCTTTGGGCTCTCTTTGGGCTTTCTTTCCCCTTTCTTTGGGCTTTCTTTCCCCTTTCTTTCCCCTTTCTTTGGTCTTTCTTTGGGCTTTCTTCCCCCTTTCTTTAGGCTTTCTTCCCCTATCCTTGGGCTTTCTTTCACCTTTCTTTGGGTTTTCTTTCCCCTTTCTTTGGGCTTTCTTTCCCCTTTTCTTTGGGCTTTCTTTCCCCTTTCTTTGGGGTTTCTTTGGGCTTTCTTTCCCCTTTCTTTGGGCTTTCCTTGGGCATTCTTTGGGCTTTCTTTGGGCTTTCTTTCTTCTTTCTTTCCACTTTCTTTGGGCTTTCTTTGGGCTTTCTTTGGGCTTTCTTTCCCTTTCTTTGGGCTTTCTTTCCCCTTTCTTTGGGCTTTCTTTCCCCTTTCTTTGGGCTTTCTTTGGGCTTTCTGTCCCCTTTCTTTGTGCTTTCTTTCCCCTTTCTTTCCCCTTTCTTTGGGCTTTCTTTGGGCTTTCTTTCCCCTTTCTTTGGGCTTTCTTTGGGCTTTCTTTCCACTTTCTTTGGGGCTTTCTTTCCCCTTTCTTTCCCCTTTCTTTGGGCTTTCTTTGGGCTTTCTTTGGGCTTTCTTTGGACTTTCTTTGGGCTTTCTTTGGGCTTTCTTTCCCATTTCTTTGGGCTTTCTTCCCCTTTCTTTTGGCTTTCTTCCCCTTTCTTTGGGCTTTCTTTCTCCTTTCTTTGGGCTTTCTTTCCCCTTTCTTTGGGCTTTCTTTCCCCTTTCTTTGGGCTGTCATTCCCCTTTCTTTGGGCTTTCTTTCCCCTTTCTTTGGGCTTTCTCTTTGGGCTTTCTTTGGGCTTTCTTTCCCCTTTCTTTCCACTTTCTTTGGGCTTTCTTTGGGCTGCCTTTCCCATTTCTTTGGGCTTTCTTTCCCCTTTCTTTGGGCTTTCTTTCCCCTTTCTTTGGGCTGTCATTCCCCTTTCTTTGGGCTTTCTTTCTCCTTTCTTTGGGCTTTCCTTGGCTTTCTTTGGGATTTCTTTGGGCTTTCTTTCCCCTTTCTTTCCACTTTCTTTGGGCTTTCTTTGGGCTTTCTTTCCCCTTTCTGTGGGCTTACTTTGGGCTTTCTTTGGGCTTTCTTTCCCCTTTCTTTGGGCTTTCTTTCCCTTTCTTTGGGCTTTCCTTGGGTTTTCTTTGGGCTTTCTTTGGGCTTTCTTTCCCCTTTCTTTCCCCTTTCTTTGGGCTTTCTTTGGGCTTTCTTTGGGCTTTCTTTCCCCTTTCTTTGGGCTGTTCATTCCCATTTCTTTGGGCTTTCTTTCCCCTTTCTTTGGGCTTTCTTTCCCCTTACTTTGACATTTCTTTGGGCTTTCTTTGGGCTTTCTTTGGGCTTTCTTTGGGCTTTCTGTGGGCTTTCTTTGGGCTTTCTTTGGGATTTCTTTGGGCTTTCTTTCCCCTTTCTTTCCACTTTCTTTGGGCTTTCTTTGGGCTTTCTTTGGGCTTTCTCTGGGCATTCTTTCCCCTTTCTTTGGGCTTTCTTTCCCCTTTCTTTGGGCTTTCTTTCCCCCTTTCTTTGGGCTTTCTTTGGCTTTCTTTCCCCTTCTTTGGGCTGTCATTCCCCTTTATTTGGGCTTTCTTTCCCATTTCTTTGGGGTTTCTTTCCCCTTTCTTTGGGCTTTCCTTCCCCTTTCTTTGGGCTTTCTTTCCCCTTTCTTTGGGCTTTCTTTCCCCTTTCTTTGGGCTGTCATTCCCCTTTCTTTGGGCTTTCTTTCCCCTTTCTTGGGCTTTCTTTCCCCTTTCTTTGGGCTTTCTTTGGGCTTTCTTTGGGCTTTCTTTGGGCTTTCTTTGGGCTTTCTTTGGGCTTTCTTTCCCCTTTCTTTGGGCTTTCTTTCCCCTTTCTGTGGGCTTTCTTTGGGCTTTCTTTGGGCTTTCTTTGGGCTTTCTTTGGGCTTTCTTTGGGCTTTCTTTCCCCTTTCTTTGGGTTTTCTTTCCCCTTTCTTTTGGGTTTTCCTTGGGCTTTCTTTGGGCTTTCTTTGGTTTTCTTTCCCCTTTCTTTCCACTTTCTTTGGGCTTTCTTTCCCCTTTCTTTGGGCTTTCTTTCCCCTTTCTTTGGGCTTTCTTTCCCCTTTCTTTGGGCTGTCATTCCCTTTCTTTGGCTTTCTTTCCCTTTCTTTGGCCTTTCTTTCCCTTTTCTTTGGGCTTTCTTTGGGCTTTCTTTGGCTTTCTTTGGGCTTTCTCTGGGCTTTCTTTCCCCTTTCTTTGGGCTTTCTTTCCCCTTTCTTTGGGCTTTCTTTCCCCTTTCTTTGGGCTTTCTTTCCCCTTTCTTTGGGCTTTCTTTCCCATTTCTTTGGGCTTTCTTTGATCTTTCTTTCCCCTTTCTTTGGCTTTCTTTTGGGGTGTCTTTCCCTTTTCTTTGGGCTTTCTTTCCCCTTTCCTTGGACTTTCTTTCCCCTTTCTTTGGGCTTTCTTTCCCCTTTCTTTGGGCTTTCTTCGCGCTTTCTTTCCCCTTTCTTTGGGCTTTCTTTGGGCTTTCTTTCCCCTTTCTTTGGGTTTTCTTTGGGCTTTCTTTGGGCTTTCTGTCCCCTTTCTTTCCCCTTTCTTTGGGCTTTCTTTGGGCTTTCTTCCCCCTTTCTTTGGGCTTTCTTTCCCCTTTCTTTGGGCTTTATTTCCCCTTTCTTGGGCTTTCTTTCCCCTTTCATTGCGATTTCTTTCCCCTTTCTTTGGCTTTCTTTCCCCTTTCTCTCCACTTTCTTTGGGCTTTCTTTGGGCTTTCTTTCCCCTTTCTTTCCCCTTTCTTTTGGGCTCTCTTTGGGCTTTCTTTCCCCTTTCTTTGGGCTTTCTTTGGGCTTTCTTTCCCCTTTCTTTGGGCTTTCTTTCCCCTTCCTTTGGGCTTTCTTTGGGCTTTCTTTCGGCTTTCTTTGGGCTTTATTTGGGCTTTCTTTGGGCTTTCTTTGGGCTTTCTTTGGGCTTTCTTTCCCCTTTCTTTGGGCTTTCTTTCCCCTTTCTGTGGGCTTTCTTTGGGCTTTCCTTTCCCCTTTCTTTGGGCTTTCTTTCCCCTTTCTTTGGGCTTTTCTTGGGCTTTCTTTGGGCTTTCTTTGGGTTTTCTTTCCCCTTTCTTTCCACTTCTTTGGGCTTTCATTGGGCTTTCTTTGGGCTTCTTTCCCCCTTTCTTTGGGCTTTCTTTTCCCCTTTCTTTGGCTTCTTTCCCCTTTCTTTGGGCTGTCATTCCCTTTATTTGGGCTTTCTTTCCCCTTTCTTTGGGCTTTCTTTCCCTTTTCTTTGGGCTTTCTTTGGGCTTTCTTTGGGCTTTCTTTGGCCTTTCTCTGGGCTTTCTTTCCTCTTTCTTTGGGCTTTCTTTCCCCTTTCTTTGGCTTTCTTCCCCTTTCTTTGGGCTTCTTTCCCCTTTCTTTGGGCTTTCTTTGAGCTTTCTTTCCCCTTTCTTGGGCTTTCTTTCCCCTTTCTTTGGGCTTTCTTTGGGCTGTCTTTCCCCTTCTTTGGCTGTCTTTCCCTTTCTTGGGCTTTCTTTCCCCTTTCTTTGGGCTTTCTATCCCCTTTTCTTTGGGCTTTCTTTCCCCCTTTCTTTGGGGTTTCTTTGGGCTTTCTTTCCCCTTTCTTTGGGCTTTCCTTGGCATTCTTTGGTCTTTCTTTGGGCTTTCTTTCTTCTTTCTTTCACTTTCTTTGGCTTTCTTTGGGCTTTCTTTGGGCTTTCTTTCCCCTTTCTTTGGGCTTTCTTTCCCCTTTCTTTGGGCTTTCTTTCCCCTTTCTTTGGGCTTTCTTTGGGCTTTCTGTCCCCTTTCTTTGTGCTTTCTTTCCCCTTTCTTCCCCTTTCTTTGGGCTTTCTTTGGGCTTTCTTTCCCCTTTCTTTGGGCTGTCTTTGGGCTTTCTTTCCACTTTCTTTGGGCTTTCTTTCCCCTTTCTTTCCCCTTTTCTTGGGCTTTCTTTGGGCTTTCTTTGGGCTTTCTTTGGACTTTCTTTGGGCTTTCTTTGGGCTTTCTTTCCCCTTTCTTTGGGCTTTCTTTCCCCCTTTCTGTGGGCTTTCTTTGGACTTTCTTTGGGCTTTCTTTGGGCTTTCTTTCCCATTTCTTTGGGCTTCTTTCCCCTTTCTTTTGCTTTCTTTCCCCTTTCTTTGGGCTTTCTTTCTCCTTTCTTTGGGCTTTCTTTCCCCTTTCTTTGGGCTTTCTTTCCCCTTTCTTTGGGCTGTCATTCCCCTTTCTTTGGGCTTTCTTTCCCCTTTCTTTGGGCTGTCATTCCCCTTTCTTTGGGCTTTCTTTCCCCTTTCTTTGGGCTTTCCTTGGGCTTTCTTTGGGCTTTCTTTCCCCTTTCTTTCCACTTTCTTTGGGCTTCTTGTGGCTGTCTTTCCCATTTCTTTGGGCTTTCTTTCCCCTTTCTTTGGGCTTTCTTTCCCCTTTCTTTGGGCTGTCATTCCCCTTTCTTTGGGCTTTCTTTCTCCTTTCTTTGGGCTTTCCTTGGGCTTTCTTTGGGATTTCTTGGGCTTTCTTTCCCCTTTCTTTCCACTTTCTTTGGGCTTTCTTTGGGCTTTCTTTGGGCTGTCTTTCCCCTTTCTGTGGGCTTACTTTGGGCTTCTTTGGGCTTTCTTTCCCCTTTCTTTGGGCTTTCTTTCCCCTTTCTTTGGGCTTTCCTTGGGTTTTCTTTGGGCTTTCTTTGGGCTTTCTTTCCCCTTTCTTTCCCCTTTCTTTGGGCTTTCTTTGGGCTTTCTTTGGGCTTTCTTTCCCCTTTCTTTGGGCTGTCATTCCCATTTCTTTGGGCTTTCTTTCCCCTTTCTTTGGGCTTTCTTTCCCTTACTTTGACATTTCTTTGGGCTTTCTTTGGGCTTTCTTTGGGCTTTCTTTGGGATTCTGTGGGCTTTCTTTGGGCTTTCTTTGGATTTCTTTGGGCTTTCTTTCCCCTTTCTTTCCACTTTCTTTGGGCTTTCTTTGGGCTTTCTTTGGGCTTTCTCTGGGCATTCTTCCCCTTTCTTTGGGCTTTCTTTCCCCTTTTCTTTGGGCTTTCTTTGGGCTTTCTCTTCCCCTTTCTTTGGGCTGTCATTCCCCTTTATTTGGGCTTTCTTTCCCATTTCTTTGGGGTTTCTTTCCCCTTTCTTTGGGCTTTCCTTCCCCTTTCTTTGGGCTTTCTTTCCCCTTTTCTTTGGGCTTTCTTTCCCCTTTCTTTGGGCTGTCATTCCCCTTTCTTTGGGCTTTCTTTCCCCTTTCTTGGGCTTTCTTTCCCCTTTCTTTGGGCTTTCTTTGGGCTTTCTTTGGGCTTTCTTTGGGCTTTCTTTGGGCTTTCTTTGGGCTTTCTTTCCCCTTTCTTTGGGCTTTCTTTCCCCTTTCTGTGGGCTTTCTTTGGGCTTTCTTTGGCTTTCTTTGGCTTTCTTTGGGCTTTCTTTGGGCTTTCTTTCCCCTTTCTTTGGGTTTTCTTTCCCCTTTCTTTGGGTTTTCCTTGGGCTTTCTTTGGGCTTTCTTTGGTTTTCTTCCCCTTTCTTTCCACTTTCTTTGGGCTTTCTTTCCCCTTTCTTTGGGCTTTCTTTCCCCTTTCTTTGGGCTTTCTTTCCCTTTCTTTGGGCTGTCATTCCCCTTTCTTTGGGCTTTCTTTCCCCTTTCTTTGGCCTTTCTTTCCCTTTTCTTTGGGCTTTCTTTGGGCTTTCTTTGGGCTTTCTTTGGGCTTTCTCTGGGCTTTCTTTCCCCTTTCTTTGGGCTTTCTTTCCCCTTTCTTTGGGCTTTCTTTCCCCATTTCTTTGGGCTTTCTTTGATCTTTCTTTTCCCTTTCTTTGGCTTTCTTTGGGGTGTCTTTCCCCCTTTCTTTGGGCTTTCTTTCCCCTTTCCTTGGACTTTCTTTCCCCTTTCTTTGGGCTTTCTTTCCCCTTTCTTTGGGCTTTCTTCGCGCTTTCTTTCCCCTTTCTTTGGGTTTTCTTTGGGCTTTCTTTCCCCTTTCTTTGGGTTTTCTTTGGGCTTTCTTTGGGCTTTCTGTCCCCTTTCTTTCCCCTTTCTTTGGGCTTTCTTTGGGCTTTCTTCCCCCTTTCTTTGGGCTTTCTTTCCCCCTTTCTTTGGGCTTTATTTCCCCTTTCTTTGGGCTTTCTTTCCCCTTTCATTGCGATTTCTTTCCCCCTTTCTTTGGGCTTTCTTTCCCCTTTCTTTGGGGTTTCTTTGGGCTTTCTTTCCCATTTCTTTGGGGTTTCTTTGGCTTTCTTTCCCCTTTCTTTGGGCTTTCTTTGGGCTTTCTTTCCCCTTTCTTTGGCTTTCTTTCCCCTTCCTTTGGGCTTTCTTTGGGCTTTCTTTCGGCTTTCTTTGGGCTTTATTTGGGCTTTCTTTGGGCTTTCTTTGGGCTTTCTTTGGGCTTTCTTTCCCCTTTCTTTGGGCTTTCTTTCCCCTTTCTGTGGGCTTTCTTTGGGCTTTCTTTGGGCTTTCTTTCCCCTTTCTTTGGGCTTTCTTTCCCCTTTCTTTGGGCTTTCTGGGCTTTCTTTGGGCTTTCTTTGGGTTTTCTTTCCACTTTCTTTCCACTTTCTTTGGGCTTTCATTGGGCTTTCTTTGGGCTTCTTTCCCCTTTCTTTGGGCTTTCTTTCCCCTTTCTTTGGGCTTTCTTTCCCCTTTCTTTGGGCTGTCATTCCCCTTTCTTTGGGCTTTCCTTTCCCCTTCTTTGGGCTTTCTTTCCCTTTTCTTTGGGCTTTCTTTGGGCTTTCTTTGGGCTTTCTTTGGCCTTTCTCTGGCTTTCTTTCCCTTTCTTTGGGCTTTCTTTCCCCTTTCTTTGGGCTTTCTTTCCCCCTTTCTTTGGGCTTTCTTTCCCCTTTCTTTGGGCTTTCTTTGAGCTTTCTTTCCCCTTTCTTTTGGGCTTTCTTTCCCCTTTCTTTGGGCTTTCTTTGGGCTGTCTTTCCCCTTTCTTTGGGCTTTCTTTCCCCTTTCTTTGGGCTTCTTTCCCCTTTCTTTGGGCTTTCTTTCCCCTTTCTGTGGGCTTTCTTTGCGCTTTCTTTCCCCTTTCTTTGGGCTTTCTTTGGGCTTTCTTTCCCCTTTCTTTCCCCTTTCTTTGGGCTTTCTTTGGGCTTTCTTCCCCTTTTCTTAGGCTTTCTTTCCCCTATCCTTGGGCTTTCTTTCCCCTTTCTTTGGGCTTTCTTTCCCTTTCTTTGGGCTTTCTTTCCCCTTTTCTTTGGGCTTTCTTTCCCCTTTCTTTGGGGTTTCTTTGGGCTTTCTTTCCCCCTTTCTTTGGGCTTTCCTTGGGCATTCTTTGGGCTTTCTTTGGGCTTTCTTTCTCTTTCTTTCCACTTTCTTTGGGCTTTCTTGGGCTTTCTTTGGCTTTCTTTCCCCTTTCTTTGGGCTTTCTTTCCCCTTTCTTTGGGCTTTCTTTCCCTTTCTTTGGCTTTCTTTGGGCTTTCTGTCCCCTTTCTTTGTGCTTTCTTTCCCCTTTCTTCCCCTTTCTTTGGGCTTTCTTGGGCTTTCTTTCCCCTTTCTTTGGGCTTTCTTTGGGCTTTCTTTGGGCTTTCTTTGGACTTTCTTTGGGCTTTCTTTGGGCTTTCTTTCCCCTTTCTTTGGGCTTTCTTTCCCCTTTCTGTGGGCTTTCTTTGGACTTTCTTTGGGCTTTCTTTGGGCTTTCTTTCCCATTTCTTTGGGCTTTCTTTCGCCTTTCTTTGGCTTTCTTTCCCCTTTCTTTGGGCTTTCTTTCTCCTTTCTTTGGGCTTTTCTTTCCCCTTTCTTTGGGCTTTCTTTCCCCTTTCTTTGGGCTGTCATTCCCCTTTCTTTGGGCTTTCTTTCCCCTTTCTTTGGGCTTTCCTTGGGCTTTCTTTGGGCTTTCTTTCCCCTTTCTTTCCACTTTCTTTGGGCTTTCTTTGGGCTGTCTTTCCCATTTCTTTGGGCTTTCTTTCCCCTTTCTTTGGGCTTTCTTTCCCCTTTCTTTGGGCTGTCATTCCCCTTTCTTTGGGCTTTCTTTCTCCTTTCTTTGGGCTTTCCTTGGGCTTTCCTTGGGATTTCTTTGGGCTTTCTTTCCCCTTTCTTTCACTTTCTTTGGGCTTTCTTTGGGCTTTCTTTGGGCTTTCTTTCCCCTTTCTTGGGCTTACTTTGGCCTTTCTTTGGGCTTTCTTTCCCCTTTTCTTGGGCTTTCTTTCCCCTTTCTTTGGGCTTTCCTTGGGTTTCCTTGGGCTTTCTTTGGGCTTTCTTTCCCCTTTCTTTCCCCTTTCTTTGGGCTTTCTTTGGGCTTTCTTTGGGCTTTCCTTCCCCTTTCTTTGGCTGTCATTCCCATTTCTTGGGCTTTCTTCCCCTTTCTTTGGGCTTTCTTTTCCCCTTACTTTGACATTCTTTGGGCTTTCTTTGGGCTTTCTTTGGGCTTTCTTTGGGCTTTCTGTGGGCTTCTTTGGGCTTTCTTTGGGATTTCTTTGGGCTTTCTTTCCCCTTTCTTTCCACTTTCTTTGGGCTTTCTTTGGGCTTTCTTTGGCTTTCTCTGGGCATTCTTTACCCTTTCTTTGGGCTTTCTTTCCCCTTCTTTGGGCTTTCTCTCCCCTTTCTTTGGGCTTTCTTTGGGCTTTCTTTCCCCTTTCTTTGGGCTGTCATTCCCCTTTATTTGGGCTTTCTTTCCCATTTCTTTGGGGTTTCTTTCCCCTTTCTTTGGGCTTTCCTTCCCCTTTCTTTGGGCTTTCTTTCCCCTTTCTTTGGGCTTTCTTTCCCCTTTCTTTGGGCTGTCATTCCCCTTTCTTTGGGCTTTCTTTCCCCTTTCTGGGCTTTCTTTCCCCTTTCTTTGGGCTTTCTTTGGGTTTCTTTGGGCTTTCTTTGGCTTTCTTTCCCCTTTCTTTGGCTTTCTTTCCCCTTTCTTTGGGCTTTCTTTGGGCTTTCTTTCCCCTTTCTTTGGGTTTTCTTTCCCCTTTCTTTGGGTTTTCCTTGGGCTTTCTTTGGGCTTTCTTTGGTTTTCTTTCCCCTTTCTTTCCGCTTCTTTGGTCTTTCTTTCCCCTTTCTTTGGGCTTTCTTTCCCCTTTCTTTGGGCTTTCTTTCCCCTTTCTTTGGGCTGTCATTTCCCCTTTCTTTGGGCTTTCTTTCCCCTTTCTTGGGCTTTCTTCCCTTTTCTTTGGGCTTTCTTTGGGCTTTCTTTGGGCTTTCTTTGGGCTTTCTCTGGGCTTTCTTTCCCCTTTCTTTGGGCTTTCTTTCCCCTTTCTTTGGGCTTTCTTTCCCCTTTCTTTGGGCTTTCTTTCCCCTTCTTTGGGCTTTCTTTCCCATTTCTTTGGGCTTTCTTTGAGCTTTCTTTCCCCTTTCTTTGGGCTTTCTTTGGGGTGTCTTTCCCCTTTCTTTGGGCTTTCTTTCCCCTTTCCTTGGACTTTCTTTCCCTTTCTTTGGGCTTTCTTTCCCCTTTCTTTGGGCTTTCTTCGCGCTTTCTTTCCCCTTTCTTTGGGCTTTCTTTGGGCTTTCTTTCCCCTTTCTTTGGGTTTTCTTTGGGCTTTCTTTGGGCTTTCTGTCCCCTTCTTCCTTTCCCTTTCTTTGGGCTTTCTTTGGGCTTTCTTCCCCCTTTCTTTGGGCTTTCTTTCCCCTTTCTTTGGGCTTTATTTCCCCTTTCTTTGGGCTTTCTTTCCCCCTTTCATTGCGATTTCTTTCCCCTTTCTTTGGGCTTTCTTTCCCCTTTCTTTGGGGTTTCTTTGGGCTTTCTTCCCATTTCTTTGGGGTTTCTTTGGGCTTTCTTTCCCCTTTCTTTGGGCTTTCTTTGGGCTTTCTTTCCCCTTTCTTTCCCCTTTCTTTGGCTTTCTTTCCCCTTTCTTTCCCCTTTCTTTGGGCTTTCTTTCTCCTTTCTTTGGGCTTTCTTTCCCCTTTCTTTGGGCTTTCTTTCCCCTTTCTTTGGGCTGTCATTCCCCTTTCTTTGGGCTTTCTTTCCCCTTTCTTTGGGCTTTCCTTGGGCTTTCTTTGGGCTTTCTTTCCCCTTTCTTTCCATTTTTTTTGGGCTTTCTTTGGGCTTTCTTTGGGCTTTCTTTCCCCTTTCTTTGGGCTTTCTTTCCCCTTTCTTTGGGCTTTCTTTCCCCTTTCTTTGGGCTTTCTTTGGGCTTTCTTTCCCCTTTCTTCCCCTTTCTTTGGGCTTTCTTTCCCCTTTCTTTCCCCTTTCTTTGGGCTTTCTTTCTCCTTTCTTTGGGCTTTCTTTCCCCTTTCTTTGGGCTTTCTTTCCCCTTTCTTTGGGCTGTCATTCCCCTTTCTTTGGGCTTTCTTTCCCCTTTCTTTGGGCTTTCCTTGGGCTTTCTTTGGGCTTTCTTTCCCCTTTCTTTCCACTTTCTTTGGGCTTTCTTTGGGCTTTCTTTGGGCTTTCTTTGGGCTTTCTTTCCCGATTTCTTTGGGCTTTCTTTCCCCTTTCTTTGGGCTTTCTTTCCCCTTTCTTTGGGCTTTCTTTCCCCTTTCTTTGGGCTGTCATTCCCCTTTCTTTGGGCTTTCTTTCCCCTTTCTTTGGGCTTTGCTTGAGCTTTCTTTGGGCTTTCTTTGGGGATTCTTTCCCCTTTCTTTCCACTTTCTTTGGGCTTTCTTTGGGCTTTCTTTGGGCTTTCTTTCCCCTTTCTTTGGCTTTCTTTCCCCTTTCTTTGGGCTATCATTCCCCTTTCTTTGGGCTTTCATTCCCCTTTCTTTGGGCTTTCTTTCCCTTTTCTTTGGGCTTTCTTGGGCTTTCTTTGGGATTTCTCTGGGCTTTCTTTCCACTTTCTTTGGGCTTTCTTTCCCCTTTCTTTGGCTTTCTTTCCCCTTTCTTTGGGCTTTCTTTCCCTTTCTTTGGGCTTTCTTTCCCCTTTCTTGGCCTTTCTTTGGGCTTTCTTTCCCCTTCTTTGGGCTTTCTTTGGGCTGTCTTTCCCCTTTCTTTGGGCTTTCTTTCCCCTTTCTTTAGGCTTTCTTTCCCCTTTCTTTGGGCTTTCTTTCCCCTTTCTTTGGGCTTTCTTTCCCCTTTCTTTGGGCTTTCTTTGGGCTTTCTTTCCCCTTTCTTTCCCCTTTCTTTGGGCTTTCTCTGGGCTTTCTTTCCCCTTTCTTTGGGCTTTCTTTCCCC
>NW_027043578.1:0-70011 GCF_036013475.1 Columba livia | reverse complement strand
TTTCTTTCTTACATCTTTCTTACTTCTTTCTTACTTCTTTCTTCTTTCTTTCTTACTTCTTTCTTACTTCTTTCTTACTTCTTCTTCTTCTTACTTACTTCTTTCTTACTTCTTTCTTCTTCTTTCTTACTTCTTTCTTACTTCTTTCTTCTTCTTTCTTACTTCTTTCTTACTTCTTTCTTACTTCTTCCTAACTTCTTTCTTTCTTCTTTCTTCTTTCTTTCTTATTCTTTCTTACTTCTTTCTTACTTCTTTTTACGTCTTCTTCTTCTTCTTACTTCTTTCTTACTTCTTTTTAACTTCTTTCTTACTTCTTTCTTACTTCTTTCTTACTTCTTTTCTTACTTCTTTCTTACTTCTTTCTTACTTCTTTCTCTTTCTTCTACTTCTTTCTTACTTCTTTCTTACTTCTTTCTTACTTCTTTCTTAATTCTTTCTTTCTTCTTTCTTCTTTCTTTCTTTCTTTCTTTCTTACTTCTTTCTTACTTCTTTCTTACTTCTTCCTTTCTTCTTCTTACTTCTTTCATACTTCTTTTTTACTTCTTTCTTACTTCTTTCTTACTTCTTTCTTACTTCTTTCTTCTTTCTTTCTTACTTCTTCTTACTTCTTTCTTACTTCTTTCTTCTTATTTCTTACTTCTTTCTTACTTCTTCTTCTTTCTTCTTACTTCTTTCTTACTTCTTTCTTACTTCTTTCTTCTTTCTTACTTCTTTCTTTCTTCTTTCTTACTTCTTTCTTACTTCTTTCTTACTTCTTTCTCACTTCTTCTTCTTTCTTCTTACTTATTTCTTACTTCTTTCTTACTTCTTTCTTCTTTCTTTCTTACTTTTTCTTACTTCTTTCTTCTAATTTCTTCTTACTTCTTTTCGTACTTCTTTCTTACTTCTTTCTTACTTCTTTCTTACTTCTTTCTTACTTCTTTCTTCTTCTGTCTTCTTTCTTTCTTACTTCTTTCTTACTTCTTTCTTTCTTCTTTCTTACTTCTTTCATACTTCTTTTTTACTTCTTTCTTACTTCTTTCTTACTTCTTTCTTACTTCTTTCTTCTTTCTTTCTTACTTCTTTCTTACTTCTTTCTTACTTCTTTCTTCTTTCTTTCTTACTTCTTTCTTACTTCTTTCTTTCTTCGTTCTAACTTCTTTTTTCTTCTTTCTTACTTCTTTATTACTTCTTTTTTACTTCTTTCTTACTTCTTTCTTACTTCTTTCATACTTCTTTCTTTCTTCTTTCTTACTTCTTTCATACTTCTTTTTTACTTCTTTCTTACTTCTTTCTTACTTCTTTCATACTTCTTTTTACTTCTTTCTTACTTCTTTCTTACTTCTTTCTTACTTCTTTCTTACTTCTTTCTTACTTCTTTCTTACTTCTTTCATACTTCTTTTTTACTTCTTTCTTACTTCTTTTTACTTCTTTCTTACTTCTTTCTTACTTCTTTCTTGCTTCTTTCTTACTTCTTTCTTACTTCTTTCTAACTTCTTTTTTCTTCTTTCTTACTTCTTTCTTACTTCTTTCTTACTTTCTTTCTTACTTCTTTCTTACTTCTTTCATACTTCTTTTTTACTTCTTTCTTACTTCTTTTTTACTTCTTTCTTACTTCTTTCTTACTTCTTTCTTGCTTCTTTCTTACTTCTTTCTTACTTCTTTCTAACTTCTTTTTTCTTCTTTCGTACTTCTTTCTTACATCTTTCTTACTTCTTTCTTACTTTCTTTCTTCTTTCTTTCTTACTTCTTTCTTACTTCTTTCTTACTTCTTTCTTACTTCTTTCTTTCTTCTTACTTACTTCTTTCTTACTTCTTTCTTCTTTCTTTCTTACTTCTTTCTTACTTCTTTCTTCTTTCTTTCTTACTTCTTTCTTACTTCTTTCTTACTTCTTTCCTACTTCTTTCTTTCTTCTTCTTCTTTCTTCTTATTTCTTTCTTACTTCTTTCTTACTTCTTTCTTACTTCTTTCTTACTTCTTTCTTACTTCTTTCTTACTTCTTTTTTACTTCCTTCTTACTTCTTTCTTACTTCTTTCTTACTTCTTTCTTACTTCTTTCTTTCTTCTTTCTTACTTCTTTCTTTCTTCTTTCTTGCTTCTTTCTTACTTCTTTCTTACTTCTTTATTACTTCTTTCTTACTTCTTTCTTACTTCTTTCTTTCTTCTTTCTTTCTTCTTTCATACGTCTCTTTTACTTCTTTCTTACTTCTTTCTTACTTCTTTCTTACTTCTTTCTTACTTCTTTCTAACTTCTTTTTCTTCTTCTTACTTCTTTCTTACTTCTTTCTTACTTCTTTCTTCTTTCTTTCTTACTTCTTTCTTACTTCTTTCATACTTCTTTTTTACTTCTTTCTTACTTCTTTTTACTTCTTTCTTACTTCTTTCTTACTTCTTTCTTACTTCTTTCTTACTTCTTTTTACTTCTTTCTTACTTCTTTCTTACTTCTTTCTTACTTCTTTCTTACTTCTTTCTTACTTCTTTCTTTCTTCTTTCTTACTTCTTTCTTTCTTCTTTCTTGCTTCTTTCTTACTTCTTTCTTACTTCTTTATTACTTCTTTCTTACTTCTTTCTTACTTCTTTCTTTCTTCTTTCTTTCTTCTTTCATATGTTTCTTTTACTTCTTTCTTACTTCTTTCTTACTTCTTTCTTACTTCTTTCTTACTTCGTTCTAACTTCTTTTTCTTCTTTCTTACTTCTTTCTTACTTCTTTCTTACTTCTTTCTTCTTTCTTTCTTACTTCTTTCTTACTTCTTCTTACTTCTTTCTTACTTCTTTCTTACTTCTTTCTTTCTTCTTTCTTCTTCTTTCTTATTTCTTTCTTACTTCTTTCTTACTTCTTTCTTACTTCTTTCTTTCTTCTTTCTTACTTCTTTCATACTTCTTTTTTACTTCTTCTTACTTCTTTCTTACTTCTTTCTTACTTCTTTCTTCTTTCTTTCTTACTTCTTTCTTACTTCTTTCTTACTTCTTTCTTCTTTCTTTCTTACTTCTTTCTTACTTCTTTCTTCTTTCTTTCTTACTTCTTTCTTACTTCTTTCTTACTTCTTTCTTCTTTCTTACTTCTTTCTTTCTTCTTTCTTACTTCTTTCTTACTTCTTTCTTACTTCTTTCTTACTTCTTTCTTCTTTCTTTCTTACTTCTTTCTTACTTCTTTCTTACTTCTTTCTTCTTTCTTTCTTACTTTTTTCTTACTTCTTTCTTTCTTAATTCTTTCTTACTTCTTTCGTACTTCTTTCTTACTTCTTTCTTACTTCTTTCTTACTTCGTTCTTACTTCTTTCTTTCTTCTGTCTTCTTTCTTACTTCTTTCTTACTTCTTTCTTTCTTCTTTCTTACTTCTTTCATACTTCTTTTTTACTTCTTTCTTACTTCTTTCTTACTTCTTTCTTACTTCTTTCTTCTTTCTTTCTTACTTCTTTCTTACTTCTTTCTTACTTCTTTCTTCTTTCTTTCTTACTTCTTTCTTACTTCTTTCTTCTTTCTTTCTTACTTCTTTCTTACTTCTTTCTTACTTCTTTCTTACTTCTTTCTTTCTTCTTTCTTACTTCTTTCTTTCTTCTTTCTTACTTCTTTCTTACTTCTTTCTTACTTCTTTCTTACTTCTTTCTTCTTTCTTTCTTACTTCTTTCTTACTTCTTTCTTACTTCTTTCTTCTTTCTTTCTTACTTCTTTCTTACTTCTTTCTTCTTTCTTTCTTACTTCTTTCTTACATCTTTCTTACTTCTTTCTTACTTCTTTCTTTCTTCTTTCTTACTTCTTTCTTTCTTCTTTCTTACTTCTTTCTTACTTCTTTCTTACTTCTTTCTTACTTATTTCTTTCTTCTTTCTTACTTCTTTCTTCATTCCTTCTTACTTCTTTCTTACTTCTTTCTTACTGCTTTCTTTCTTCTTTCTTACTTCTTTCATACGTCTTTTTTACTTCTTTCTTACTTCTTTCTTACTTCTTTCTTACTTCTTTCTTACTTCGTTCTAACTTCTTTTTTCTTCTTTCTTACTTCTTTATTACTTCTTTTTTACTTCTTTCTTACTTCTTTCTTACTTCTTTCTTACTTCTTTCTTTCTTCTTTCTTACTTCTTTCTTCATTCCTTCTTACTTCTTTCTTACTTCTTTCTAAACTTCTTTCTTTCTTCTTTCTTTCTTCTTTCTTACTTCTTTCTTATTTCTTTCTTACTTCTTTCTTACTTCTTTCTTACTTCTTTCTTTCTTCTTTCTTACTTCTTTCATACTTCTTTTTTACTTCTTTCTTACTTCTTTCTTACTTCTTTCATACTTCTTTTTTACTTCTTTCTTACTTCTTTCTTACTTCTTTCTTACTTCTTTCTTACTTCTTTCTTACTTCTTTCTTACTTCTTTCTTTCTTCTTTCTTTCTTCTTTCTTACTTCTTTCTTATTTCTTTCTTACTTCTTTCTTACTTCTTTCTTACTTCTTTCTTTCTTCTTTCTTACTTCTTTCATACTTCTTTTTTACTTCTTTCTTACTTCTTTCTTACTTCTTTCATACTTCTTTTTTACTTCTTTCTTACTTCTTTCTTACTTCTTTCTTACTTCTTTCTTACTTCTTTCTTACTTCTTTCTTACTTCTTTCATACTTCTTTTTTACTTCTTTCTTACTTCTTTTTTACTTCTTTCTTACTTCTTTCTTACTTCTTTCTTACTTCTTTCTTTCTTCTTTCTTACTTCTTTCTTACTTCTTTCTTACTTCTTTATTACTTCTTTCTTACTTCTTTCTTACTTCTTTCTTTCTTCTTTCTTACTTCTTTCTTCATTCCTTCTTACTTCTGTCTTACTTCTTTCTTACTGCTTTCTTTCTTCTTTCTTACTTCTTTCATACGTCTTTTTTACTTCTTTCTTACTTCTTTCTTACTTCTTTCTTACTTCTTTCTTTCTTCGTTCTAACTTCTTTTTTCTTCTTTCTTACTTCTTTATTACTTCTTTTTTACTTCTTTCTTACTTCTTTCTTACTTCTTTCATACTTCTTTCTTTCTTCTTTCTTACTTCTTTCATACTTCTTTTTTACTTCTTTCTTACTTCTTTCCTACTTCTTTCATACTTCTTTTTTACTTCTTTCTTACTTCTTTCTTACTTCTTTCTTACTTCTTTCTTACTTCTTTCTTACTTCTTTCTTACTTCTTTCATACTTCTTTTTTACTTCTTTCTTACTTCTTTTTTACTTCTTTCTTACTTCTTTCTTACTTCTTTCTTACTTCTTTCTTGCTTCTTTCTTACTTCTTTCTTACTTCTTTCTTACTTCTTTCTTACTTCTTTCTTACTTCTTTCATACTTCTTTTTTACTTCTTTCTTAATTCTTTTTTACTTCTTTCTTACTTCTTTCTTACTTCTTTCTTGCTTCTTTCTTACTTCTTTCTTACTTCTTTCTATCTTCTTTTTTCTTCTTTCGTACTTCTTTCTTACATCTTTCTTACTTCTTTCTTACTTCTTTCTTCTTTCTTTCTTACTTCTTTCTTACTTCTTTCTTACTTCTTTCTTTCTTCTTACTTACTTCTTTCTTACTTCTTTCTTCTTTCTTTCTTACTTCTTTCTTACTTCTTTCTTCTTTCTTTCTTACTTCTTTCTTACTTCTTTCTTACTTCTTTCCTACTTCTTTCTTTCTTCTTTCTTCTTTCTTTCTTATTTCTTTCTTACTTCTTTCTTACTTCTTTCTTACTTCTTTCTTACTTCTTTCTTACTTCTTTCTTACTTCTTTTTTAATTCTTTCTTACTTCTTTCTTACTTCTTTCTTACTTCTTTCTTACTTCTTTCTTACTTCTTTCTTACTTCTTTCTTCTTTCTTTCTTACTTCTTTCTTACTTCTTTCTTACTTCTTTCTTACTTCTTTCTTACTTCTTTCTTTCTTCTTTCTTCTTTCTTTCTTCTTTCTTTCTTACTTCTTTCTTACTTCTTTCTTACTTCTTCCTTTCTTCTTTCTTACTTCTTTCATACTTCTTTTTTACTTCTTTCTTACTTCTTTCTTACTTCTTTCTTACTTCTTTCTTCTTTCTTTCTTACTTCTTTCTTACTTCTTTCTTACTTCTTTCTTCTTTATTTCTTACTTCTTTCTTACTTCTTTCTTCTTTCTTTCTTACTTCTTTCTTACTTCTTTCTTACTTCTTTCTTCTTTCTTACTTCTTTCTTTCTTCTTTCTTACTTCTTTCTTACTTCTTTCTTACTTCTTTCTCACTTCTTTCTTCTTTCTTTCTTACTTATTTCTTACTTCTTTCTTACTTCTTTCTTCTTTCTTTCTTACTTTTTTCTTACTTCTTTCTTTCTTAATTCTTTCTTACTTCTTTGTTACTTCTTTTTTACTTCTTTCTTACTTCTTTCTTACTTCTTTCATACTTCTTTCTTTCTTCTTTCTTACTTCTTTCTTACTTCTTTCTTACTTCTTTCTTACTTCTTTCTTACTTCTTTCATACTTCTTTTTTACTTCTTTCTTACTTCTTTTTTACTTCTTTCTTACTTCTTTCTTACTTCTTTCTTGCTTCTTTCTTACTTCTTTCTTACTTCTTTCTAACTTCTTTTTTCTTCTTTCTTACTTCTTTCTTACTTCTTTCTTACTTCTTTCTTACTTCTTTCTTACTTCTTTCATACTTCTTTTTTACTTCTTTCTTACTTCTTTTTTACTTCTTTCTTACTTCTTTCTTACTTCTTTCTTGCTTCTTTCTTACTTCTTTCTTACTTCTTTCTAACTTCTTTTTTCTTCTTTCGTACTTCTTTCTTACATCTTTCTTACTTCTTTCTTACTTCTTTCTTCTTTCTTTCTTACTTCTTTCTTACTTCTTTCTTACTTCTTTCTTACTTCTTTCTTTCTTCTTACTTACTTCTTTCTTACTTCTTTCTTCTTTCTTTCTTACTTCTTTCTTACTTCTTTCTTCTTTCTTTCTTACTTCTTTCTTACTTCTTTCTTACTTCTTTCCTACTTCTTTCTTACTTCTTTCTTACTTCTTTTTTACTTCTTTCTTACTTCTTTCTTACTTCTTTCTTACTTCTTTCTTACTTCTTTCTTTCTTCTTTCTTACTTCTTTCTTTCTTCTTTCTTGCTTCTTTCTTACTTCTTTCTTACTTCTTTATTACTTCTTTCTTACTTCTTTCTTACTTCTTTCTTTCTTCTTTCTTTCTTCTTTCATACGTCTCTTTTACTTCTTTCTTACTTCTTTCTTACTTCTTTCTTACTTCTTTCTTACTTCTTTCTAACTTCTTTTTTCTTCTTTCTTACTTCTTTCTTACTTCTTTCTTACTTCTTTCTTCTTTCTTTCTTACTTCTTTCTTACTTCTTTCATACTTCTTTTTTACTTCTTTCTTACTTCTTTTTTACTTCTTTCTTACTTCTTTCTTACTTCTTTCTTACTTCTTTCTTACTTCTTTTTTACTTCTTTCTTACTTCTTTCTTACTTCTTTCTTACTTCTTTCTTACTTCTTTCTTACTTCTTTCTTTCTTCTTTCTTACTTCTTTCTTTCTTCTTTCTTGCTTCTTTCTTACTTCTTTCTTACTTCTTTATTACTTCTTCCTTACTTCTTTCTTACTTCTTTCTTTCTTCTTTCTTTCTTCTTTCATATGTTTCTTTTACTTCTTTCTTACTTCTTTCTTACTTCTTTCTTACTTCTTTCTTACTTCGTTCTAACTTCTTTTTTCTTCTTTCTTACTTCTTTCTTACTTCTTTCTTACTTCTTTCTTCTTTCTTTCTTACTTCTTTCTTACTTCTTTCTTACTTCTTTCTTACTTCTTTCTTACTTCTTTCTTTCTTCTTTCTTCTTTCTTTCTTATTTCTTTCTTACTTCTTTCTTACTTCTTTCTTACTTCTTTCTTTCTTCTTTCTTACTTCTTTCATACTTCTTTTTTACTTCTTTCTTACTTCTTTCTTACTTCTTTCTTACTTCTTTCTTCTTTCTTTCTTACTTCTTTCTTACTTCTTTCTTACTTCTTTCTTCTTTCTTTCTTACTTCTTTCTTACTTCTTTCTTCTTTCTTTCTTACTTCTTTCTTACTTCTTTCTTACTTCTTTCTTCTTTCTTACTTCTTTCTTTCTTCTTTCTTACTTCTTTCTTACTTCTTTCTTACTTCTTTCTTACTTCTTTCTTCTTTCTTTCTTACTTCTTTCTTACTTCTTTCTTACTTCTTTCTTCTTTCTTTCTTACTTTTTTCTTACTTCTTTCTTTCTTAATTCTTTCTTACTTCTTTCGTACTTCTTTCTTACTTCTTTCTTACTTCTTTCTTACTTCTTTCTTACTTCTTTCTTTCTTCTGTCTTCTTTCTTTCTTACTTCTTTCTTACTTCTTTCTTTCTTCTTTCTTACTTCTTTCATACTTCTTTTTTACTTCTTTCTTACTTCTTTCTTACTTCTTTCTTACTTCTTTCTTCTTTCTTTCTTACTTCTTTCTTACTTCTTTCTTACTTCTTTCTTCTTTCTTTCTTACTTCTTTCTTACTTCTTTCTTCTTTCTTTCTTACTTCTTTCTTACTTCTTTCTTACTTCTTTCTTACTTCTTTCTTTCTTCTTTCTTACTTCTTTCTTTCTTCTTTCTTACTTCTTTCTTACTTCTTTCTTACTTCTTTCTTACTTCTTTCTTCTTTCTTTCTTACTTCTTTCTTACTTCTTTCTTACTTCTTTCTTCTTTCTTTCTTACTTTTTTCTTACTTCTTTCTTTCTTAATTCTTTCTTACTTCTTTCGTACTTCATTCTTACTTCTTTCTTACTTCTTTCTTACTTCTTTCTTACTTCTTTCTTTCTTCTGTCTTCTTTCTTACTTCTTTCTTACTTCTTTCTTACTTCTTTCTTACTTCTTTCTTTCTTCTTTCTTACTTCTTTCATACTTCTTTCTTACTTCTTTCTTACTTCATTCTACTTTCTTTCTTACTTCTTTCTTACTTCTTTCTTACTTCTTTCTTACTTCGTTCTTTCTTCTTTCTTACTTCTTTCTTCATTACTTCTTAATTCTTTATTACTTCTTTCTTAGTTCTTTCTTACTTCTTTCCTACTTCTTTCTTTCTACTTTCTTCTTTCTTTCTTATTACTTTCTTACTTCTTTCTTACTTCTTTCTTCTTTCTTTCTTACTTCTTTCTTACTTCTTTCTTACTTCTTTCTTACTTCTTTCTTTCTTCTTTCTTACTTCTTTCTTCTTTCTTACTTCTTTCTTACTACTTTCTTCATTCCTTCTTACTTCTTTCTTACTTCTTTCTTACTTCTTTCTTACTTCTCTCTTACTTCTTTCTTACTTCTTTCTTCTTTCTTTCTTACTTCTTTCTTACTTCTTTCTTACTTCTTTCTTACTTCTTTCTTACTTCTTTCTTTCTTACTTCTTTCTTTCTTCTTTCTTACTTCTTTCTTCATTCCTTCTTACTTCTTTCTTACTTCTTTCTTACTTCTTTCTTACTTCTTTCTTCTTTCTTTCTTACTTCTTTCTTACTTCTTTCTTACTTCTTTCTTACTTATTTCTTACTTCTTTCTTTCTTCTTTATTTCTTCTTTCATACTTCTTTCTTACTTCTTTCTTACTTCTTTCTAACTTCTTTTTTCTACATTCTTACTTTTTCTTACTTCTTTCTTAATTCTTTCTTTACTTCTTTCTTACTTCTTTCTTTCTTCTTTCTTACTTCTTTCTTCATTCCTTCTTACTTTTCTTACTTCTTTCTTACTTCTTTCTTACTTCTTTCTTCTTTCTTTCTTACTTCTTTCTTACTTCTTTCTTACTTCTTTATTACTTCTTTCTTACTTCTTTCTTACTTCTTTCTTTCTTCTTTCTTACTTCTTTCTTCATTCCTTCTTACTTCTTTCTTACTTCTTTCTTACTTCTTTCTTTCTTCTTTCTTTCTTCTTTCTTCTTTCTTTCTTATTTCTTTCTTACTTCTTTCTTACTTCTTTCTTACTTCTTTCTTTCTTCTTTCTTACTTCTTTCATACTTCTTTTTTACTTCTTTCTTACTTCTTTCTTACTTCTTTCTTACTTCTTTCTTACTTCTTTCTAACTTCTTTTTTCTTCTTTCTTACTTCTTTCTTACTTCTTTCTTACTTCTTTCTTACTTCTTTCTTCTTTCTTTCTTTCTTCTTTCTTACTTCTTTTTTACTTCTTTCTTACTTCTTTCTTACTTCTTTCTTCTTTCTTTCTTACTTCTTTCTTACTTCTTTCTTACTTCTTTCTTACTACTTTCTTCATTCCTTCTTACTTCTTTCTTACTTCTTTCTTACTTCTTTCTTACTTCTTTCTTTCTTCTTTCTTCTTTCTTTCTTACTTCTTTCTTACTTGTTTCTTACTTCTTTCGTACTTCTTTCTTTCTTCTTTCTTACTTCTTTCATACTTCTTTCTTACTTCTTTCTTACTTCTTTCTACTTTCTTTCTTACTTCTTTCTTACTTCTTTCTTACTTCTTTCTTACTTCTTTCTAACTTATTTTTTCGTCTTTCTTACTTCTTTCTTACTTCTTTCTTACTTCTTTCTTCTTTCTTTCTTACTTCTTTCTTACTTCTTTCTTTCTTCTTTCTTACTTCTTTCTTTCTTCTTTCTTACTTCTTTCTTACTTCTTTCTTACCTCTTTCTTACTTCTTTCTTCTTTCTTTCTTACTTCTTTCTTACTTCTTTCTCACTTCTTTCTTCTTTCTTTCTTACTTCTTTCTTACTTCTTTCTTTCTTAATTCTTTCTTACTTCTTTCGTACTTCTTTCTTACTTCTTTCTTACTTCTTTCTTCTTTCTTTCTTACTTCTTTCTTTCTTCTTTCTTACTTCTTTCTTTCTTCTTTCTTACTTCTTTCTTACTTCTTTCTTACTTCTTTCTTACTTATTTCTTCTTTCTTTCTTACTTCTTTCTTACTTCTTTCATACTACTTTCTTCATTCCTTCTTACTTCTTTCTCACTTCTTTCTTACTTCTTTCTTACTTCTTTCTTTCTTCTTTCTTCTTTCTTTCTTACTTTTTTCTTACTTCTTTCTTACTTCTTTCTTACTTCTTTCTTTCTTCTTTCTTACTTCTTTCTACATTATTTCTTACTTCTTTCTTACTTCTTTCTTACTTCGTTCTTTCTTCTTTTTTACTTCTTTCTTCATTCCTTCTTAATTCTTTATTACTTCTTTCTTACTTCTTTCTTACTTCTTTCCTACTTCTTTCTTTCTTCTTTCTTCTTTCTTTCTTATTTCTTTCTTACTTCTTTTTTACTTCTTTCTTACATCTTTCTTACTTCTTTCTTTCTTCTTTCTTAGTTCTTTCTTCTTTCTTACTTCTTTCTTACTTCTTTCTTCATTCCTTCTTACTTCTTTCTTACTTCTTTCTTACTTCTTTCTTACTTCTCTCTTACTTCTTTCTTACTTCTTTCTTCTTTCTTTCTTTCTTCTTTCTTTCTTCTTTCTTACTTCTTTCTTACTTCTTTCTTACTTCTTTCTAACTTCTTTTTTCTACATTCTTACTTTTTCTAACTTCTTTCTTAATTCTTTCTTTACTTCTTTCTTACTTCTTTCTTTCTTCTTTCTTACTTCTTTCTTCATTCCTTCTTACTTCTTTCTTACTTCTTTCTTACTTCTTTCTTACTTCTTTCTTCTTTCTTACTTCTTTCTTACTTCTTTCTTACTTCTTTCTTACTTATTTCTTACTTCTTTCTTTCTTCTTTCTTACTTCTTTCATACTTCTTTCTTACTTCTTTCTTACTTCTTTCTTCTTTCTTTCTTACTTCTTTCTTTCTTCTTTCTTTCTTAATTCTTTCTTACTTCTTTCGTAATTCTTTCTTACTTCTTTCTTACTTCTTTCTTACTTCTTTCTTATTTCTTTCTTACTTCTTTCTTACTTCTTTCTTACTTCTTTCTTACTTCTTTCTTTCTTCTTTCTTACTTCTTTCTTTCTTCTTTCTTACTTCTTTCTTACTTCTTTCTTACTTCTTTATTACTTCTTTCTTACTTCTTTCTTACTTCTTTCTTTCTTCTTTCTTACTTCTTTCTTCGTTCCTTCTTACTTCTTTCTTACTTATTTCTTACTGCTTTCTTTCTTCTTTCTTACTTCTTTCATACGTCTTTTTTACTTCTTTCTTACTTCTTTCTTACTTCTTTCTTACTTCTTTCTTACTTCGTTCTAACTTCTTTTTTCTTCTTTCTTACTTCTTTATTACTTCTTTTTTACTTCTTTCTTACTTCTTTCTTACTTCTTTCTTTCTTCTTTCTTTCTTCTTTCTTACTTCTTTCTTATTTCTTTCTTACTTCTTTCTTACTTCTTTCTTACTTCTTTCTTTCTTCTTTCTTACTTCTTTCATACTTCTTTTTTACTTCTTTCTTACTTCTTTCTTACTTCTTTCATACTTATTTTTTACTTCTTTCTTAATTCTTTCTTACTTCTTTCTTACTTCTTTCTTACTTCTTTCTTACTTCTTTCTTACTTCTTTCATACTTCTTTTTTACTTCTTTCTTACTTCTTTTTTACTTCTTTCTTACTTCTTTCTTACTTCTTTCTTACTTCTTTATTACTTCTTTCTTTCTTCTTTCTTACTTCTTTCTTACTTCTTTCTTACTTCTTTATTACTTCTTTCTTACTTCTTTCTTACTTCTTTCTTTCTTCTTTCTTACTTCTTTCTTCATTCCTTCTTACTTCTTTCTTACTTCTTTCTTACTACTTTCTTTCTTCTTTCTTACTTCTTTCATACGTCTTTTTTACTTCTTTCTTACTTCTTTCTTACTTCTTTCTTACTTCTTTCTTACTTCGTTCTAACTTCTTTTTTCTTCTTTCTTACTTCTTTATTACTTCTTTTTTACTTCTTTCTTACTTCTTTCTTACTTCTTTCTTACTTCTTTCTTTCTTCTTTCTTACTTCTTTCATACTTCTTTTTTACTTCTTTCTTACTTCTTTCTTACTTCTTTCATACTTCTTTTTTACTTCTTTCTTACTTCTTTCTTACTTCTTTCTTACTTCTTTCTTACTTCTTTCTTACTTCTTTCTTACTTCTTTCTTACTTCTTTCTTGCTTCTTTCTTACTTCTTTCTTACTTCTTTCTAACTTCTTTTTTCTTATTTCGTAATTCTTTCTTACTTCTTTCTTACTTCTTTCTTACTTCTTTCTTCTTTCTTTCTTACTTCTTTCTTACTTCTTTCTTACTTCTTTCTTCTTTCTTTCTTACTTCTTTCTTACTTCTTTCTTTCTTCGTTCTAACTTCTTTTTTCTTCTTTCTTACTTCTTTATTACTTCTTTTTTACTTCTTTCTTACTTCTTTCTTACTTCTTTCATACTTCTTTCTTTCTTCTTTCTTACTTCTTTCATACTTCTTTTTTACTTCTTTCTTACTTCTTTCTTACTTCTTTCATACTTCTTTTTTACTTCTTTCTTACTTCTTTCTTACTTCTTTCTTACTTCTTTCTTACTTCTTTCTTACTTCTTTCTTACTTCTTTCATACTTCTTTTTTACTTCTTTCTTACTTCTTTTTTACTTCTTTCTTACTTCTTTCTTACTTCTTTCTTGCTTCTTTCTTACTTCTTTCTTACTTCTTTCTAACTTCTTTTTTCTTCTTTCTTACTTCTTTCTTACTTCTTTCTTACTTCTTTCTTACTTCTTTCTTACTTCTTTCATACTTCTTTTTTACTTCTTTCTTACTTCTTTTTTACTTCTTTCTTACTTCTTTCTTACTTCTTTCTTGCTTCTTTCTTACTTCTTTCTTACTTCTTTCTAACTTCTTTTTTCTTCTTTCGTACTTCTTTCTTACATCTTTCTTACTTCTTTCTTACTTCTTTCTTACTTCTTTCTTACTTCTTTCTTACTTCTTTCTTACTTCTTTCTTTCTTCTTACTTACTTCTTTCTTACTTCTTTCTTCTTTCTTTCTTACTTCTTTCTTACTTCTTTCTTCTTTCTTTCTTACTTCTTTCTTACTTCTTTCTTACTTCTTTCCTTACTTCTTTCTTTCTTCTTTCTTCTTTCTTTCTTATTTCTTTCTTACTTCTTTCTTACTTCTTTCTTACTTCTTTCTTACTTCTTTCTTACTTCTTTCTTACTTCTTTTTTACTTCTTTCTTACTTCTTTCTTACTTCTTTCTTACTTCTTTCTTACTTCTTTCTTTCTTCTTTCTTACTTCTTTCTTTCTTCTTTCTTGCTTCTTTCTTACTTCTTTCTTACTTCTTTATTACTTCTTTCTTACTTCTTTCTTACTTCTTTCTTTCTTCTTTCTTTCTTCTTTCATACGTCTCTTTTACTTCTTTCTTACTTCTTTCTTACTTCTTTCTTACTTCTTTCTAACTTCTTTTTCTTCTTTCTTACTTCTTTCTTACTTCTTTCTTACTTCTTTCTTCTTTCTTTCTTACTTCTTTCTTCTTTCTTTCTTATTTCTTTCTTACTTCTTTTTTACTTCTTTCTTACATCTTTCTTACTTCTTTCTTTCTTCTTTCTTAGTTCTTTCTTCTTTCTTACTTCTTTCTAACTTCTTTTTTCTTCTTTCTTACTTCTTTCTTACTTCTTTCTTACTTCTTTCTTACTTCTTTCTTACTTCTTTCATACTTCTTTTTTACTTCTTTCTTACTTCTTTTTTACTTCTTTCTTACTTCTTTCTTACTTCTTTCTTGCTTCTTTCTTACTTCTTTCTTACTTCTTTCTAACTTCTTTTTTCTTCTTTCGTACTTCTTTCTTACATCTTTCTTACTTCTTTCTTACTTCTTTCTTCTTTCTTTCTTACTTCTTTCTTACTTCTTTCTTACTTCTTTCTTACTTCTTTCTTTCTTCTTACTTACTTCTTTCTTACTTCTTTCTTCTTTCTTTCTTACTTCTTTCTTACTTCTTTCTTCTTTCTTTCTTACTTCTTTCTTACTTCTTTCTTACTTCTTTCCTACTTCTTTCTTTCTTCTTTCTTCTTTCTTTCTTATTTCTTTCTTACTTCTTTCTTACTTCTTTCTTACTTCTTTCTTACTTCTTTCTTACTTCTTTCTTACTTCTTTTTTACTTCTTTCTTACTTCTTTCTTACTTCTTTCTTACTTCTTTCTTACTTCTTTCTTTCTTCTTTCTTACTTCTTTCTTTCTTCTTTCTTGCTTCTTTCTTACTTCTTTCTTACTTCTTTATTACTTCTTTCTTACTTCTTTCTTACTTCTTTCTTTCTTCTTTCTTTCTTCTTTCATATGTCTCTTTTACTTCTTTCTTACTTCTTTCTTACTTCTTTCTTACTTCTTTCTTACTTCGTTCTAACTTCTTTTTTCTTCTTTCTTACTTCTTTCTTACTTCTTTCTTACTTCTTTCTTCTTTCTTTCTTACTTCTTTCTTACTTCTTTCTTACTTCTTTCTTACTTCTTTCTTACTTCTTTCTTTCTTCTTTCTTCTTTCTTTCTTATTTCTTTCTTACTTCTTTCTTACTTCTTTCTTACTTCTTTCTTTCTTCTTTCTTACTTCTTTCATACTTCTTTTTTACTTCTTTCTTACTTCTTTCTTACTTCTTTCTTACTTCTTTCTTCTTTCTTTCTTACTTCTTTCTTACTTCTTTCTTACTTCTTTCTTCTTTCTTTCTTACTTCTTTCTTACTTCTTTCTTCTTTCTTTCTTACTTCTTTCTTACTTCTTTCTTACTTCTTTCTTCTTTCTTACTTCTTTCTTTCTTCTTTCTTACTTCTTTCGTACTTCTTTCTTACATCTTTCTTACTTCTTTCTTACTTCTTTCTTCTTTCTTTCTTACTTCTTTCTTACTTCTTTCTTACTTCTTTCTTTCTTCTTACTTACTTCTTTCTTACTTCTTTCTTCTTTCTTTCTTACTTCTTTCTTACTTCTTTCTTCTTTCTTTCTTACTTCTTTCTTACTTCTTTCTTACTTCTTTCCTACTTCTTTCTTTCTTCTTTCTTCTTTCTTTCTTATTTCTTTCTTACTTCTTTCTTACTTCTTTATTACTTCTTTCTTACTTCTTTCTTACTTCTTTCTTACTTCTTTTTTAATTCTTTCTTACTTCTTTCTTACTTCTTTCTTACTTCTTTCTTACTTCTTTCTTACTTCTTTCTTACTTCTTTCTTCTTTCTTTCTTACTTCTTTCTTACTTCTTTCTTACTTCTTTCTTACTTCTTTCTTACTTCTTTCTTTCTTCTTTCTTCTTTCTTTCTTCTTTCTTTCTTACTTCTTTCTTACTTCTTTCTTACTTCTTCCTTTCTTCTTTCTTACTTCTTTCATACTTCTTTTTTACTTCTTTCTTACTTCTTTCTTACTTCTTTCTTACTTCTTTCTTCTTTCTTTCTTACTTCTTTCTTACTTCTTTCTTACTTCTTTCTTCTTTATTTCTTACTTCTTTCTTACTTCTTTCTTCTTTCTTTCTTACTTCTTTCTTACTTCTTTCTTACTTCTTTCTTCTTTCTTACTTCTTTCTTTCTTCTTTCTTACTTCTTTCTTACTTCTTTCTTACTTCTTTCTCACTTCTTTCTTCTTTCTTTCTTACTTATTTCTTACTTCTTTCTTACTTCTTTCTTCTTTCTTTCTTACTTTTTTCTTACTTCTTTCTTTCTTAATTCTTTCTTACTTCTTTCGTACTTCTTTCTTACTTCTTTCTTACTTCTTTCTTACTTCTTTCTTACTTCTTTCTTTCTTCTGTCTTCTTTCTTTCTTACTTCTTTCTTACTTCTTTCTTTCTTCTTTCTTACTTCTTTCATACTTCTTTTTTACTTCTTTCTTACTTCTTTCTTACTTCTTTCTTACTTCTTTCTTCTTTCTTTCTTACTTCTTTCTTACTTCTTTCTTACTTCTTTCTTCTTTCTTTCTTACTTCTTTCTTACTTCTTTCTTTCTTCGTTCTAACTTCTTTTTTCTTCTTTCTTACTTCTTTATTACTTCTTTTTTACTTCTTTCTTACTTCTTTCTTACTTCTTTCATACTTCTTTCTTTCTTCTTTCTTACTTCTTTCATACTTCTTTTTTACTTCTTTCTTACTTCTTTCTTACTTCTTTCATACTTCTTTTTTACTTCTTTCTTACTTCTTTCTTACTTCTTTCTTACTTCTTTCTTACTTCTTTCTTACTTCTTTCTTACTTCTTTCATACTTCTTTTTTACTTCTTTCTTACTTCTTTTTTACTTCTTTCTTACTTCTTTCTTACTTCTTTCTTGCTTCTTTCTTACTTCTTTCTTACTTCTTTCTAACTTCTTTTTTCTTCTTTCTTACTTCTTTCTTACTTCTTTCTTACTTCTTTCTTACTTCTTTCTTACTTCTTTCATACTTCTTTTTTACTTCTTTCTTACTTCTTTTTTACTTCTTTCTTACTTCTTTCTTACTTCTTTCTTGCTTCTTTCTTACTTCTTTCTTACTTCTTTCTAACTTCTTTTTTCTTCTTTCGTACTTCTTTCTTACATCTTTCTTACTTCTTTCTTACTTCTTTCTTCTTTCTTTCTTACTTCTTTCTTACTTCTTTCTTACTTCTTTCTTACTTCTTTCTTTCTTCTTACTTACTTCTTTCTTACTTCTTTCTTCTTTCTTTCTTACTTCTTTCTTACTTCTTTCTTCTTTCTTTCTTACTTCTTTCTTACTTCTTTCTTACTTCTTTCCTACTTCTTTCTTTCTTCTTTCTTCTTTCTTTCTTATTTCTTTCTTACTTCTTTCTTACTTCTTTCTTACTTCTTTCTTACTTCTTTCTTACTTCTTTCTTACTTCTTTTTTACTTCTTTCTTACTTCTTTCTTACTTCTTTCTTACTTCTTTCTTACTTCTTTCTTTCTTCTTTCTTACTTCTTTCTTTCTTCTTTCTTGCTTCTTTCTTACTTCTTTCTTACTTCTTTATTACTTCTTTCTTACTTCTTTCTTACTTCTTTCTTTCTTCTTTCTTTCTTCTTTCATACGTCTCTTTTACTTCTTTCTTACTTCTTTCTTACTTCTTTCTTACTTCTTTCTTACTTCTTTCTAACTTCTTTTTTCTTCTTTCTTACTTCTTTCTTACTTCTTTCTTACTTCTTTCTTCTTTCTTTCTTACTTCTTTCTTACTTCTTTCATACTTCTTTTTTACTTCTTTCTTACTTCTTTTTACTTCTTTCTTACTTCTTTCTTACTTCTTTCTTACTTCTTTCTTACTTCTTTTTTACTTCTTTCTTACTTCTTTCTTACTTCTTTCTTACTTCTTTCTTACTTCTTTCTTACTTCTTTCTTTCTTCTTTCTTACTTCTTTCTTTCTTCTTTCTTGCTTCTTTCTTACTTCTTTCTTACTTCTTTATTACTTCTTTCTTACTTCTTTCTTACTTCTTTCTTTCTTCTTTCTTTCTTCTTTCATATGTTTCTTTTACTTCTTTCTTACTTCTTTCTTACTTCTTTCTTACTTCTTTCTTACTTCGTTCTAACTTCTTTTTTCTTCTTTCTTACTTCTTTCTTACTTCTTTCTTACTTCTTTCTTCTTTCTTTCTTACTTCTTTCTTACTTCTTTCTTACTTCTTTCTTACTTCTTTCTTACTTCTTTCTTTCTTCTTTCTTCTTTCTTTCTTATTTCTTTCTTACTTCTTTCTTACTTCTTTCTTACTTCTTTCTTTCTTCTTTCTTACTTCTTTCATACTTCTTTTTTACTTCTTTCTTACTTCTTTCTTACTTCTTTCTTACTTCTTTCTTCTTTCTTTCTTACTTCTTTCTTACTTCTTTCTTACTTCTTTCTTCTTTCTTTCTTACTTCTTTCTTACTTCTTTCTTCTTTCTTTCTTACTTCTTTCTTACTTCTTTCTTACTTCTTTCTTCTTTCTTACTTCTTTCTTTCTTCTTTCTTACTTCTTTCTTACTTCTTTCTTACTTCTTTCTTACTTCTTTCTTCTTTCTTTCTTACTTCTTTCTTACTTCTTTCTTACTTCTTTCTTCTTTCTTTCTTACTTTTTTCTTACTTCTTTCTTTCTTAATTCTTTCTTACTTCTTTCGTACTTCTTTCTTACTTCTTTCTTACTTCTTTCTTACTTCGTTCTTACTTCTTTCTTTCTTCTGTCTTCTTTCTTTCTTACTTCTTTCTTACTTCTTTCTTTCTTCTTTCTTACTTCTTTCATACTTCTTTTTTACTTCTTTCTTACTTCTTTCTTACTTCTTTCTTACTTCTTTCTTCTTTCTTTCTTACTTCTTTCTTACTTCTTTCTTACTTCTTTCTTCTTTCTTTCTTACTTCTTTCTTACTTCTTTCTTCTTTCTTTCTTACTTCTTTCTTACTTCTTTCTTACTTCTTTCTTACTTCTTTCTTACTTCTTTCTTACTTCTTTCTTTCTTACTTCTTTCTTACTTCTTTCTTACTTCTTTCTTACTTCTTTCTTACTTCTTTCTTCTTTCTTTCTTACTTCTTTCTTACTTCTTTCTTACTTCTTTCTTCTTTCTTTCTTACTTCTTTCTTACTTCTTTCTTCTTTCTTTCTTACTTCTTTCTTACATCTTTCTTACTTCTTTCTTACTTCTTTCTTTCTTCTTTCTTACTTCTTTCTTTCTTCTTTCTTACTTCTTTCTTACTTCTTTCTTACTTCTTTCTTACTTATTTCTTTCTTCTTTCTTACTTCTTTCTTCATTCCTTCTTACTTCTTTCTTACTTCTTTCTTACTGCTTTCTTTCTTCTTTCTTACTTCTTTCATACGTCTTTTTTACTTCTTTCTTACTTCTTTCTTACTTCTTTCTTACTTCTTTCTTACTTCGTTCTAACTTCTTTTTTCTTCTTTCTTACTTCTTTATTACTTCTTTTTTACTTCTTTCTTACTTCTTTCTTACTTCTTTCTTACTTCTTTCTTTCTTCTTTCTTACTTCTTTCTTCATTCCTTCTTACTTCTTTCTTACTTCTTTCTAAACTTCTTTCTTTCTTCTTTCTTTCTTCTTTCTTACTTCTTTCTTATTTCTTTCTTACTTCTTTCTTACTTCTTTCTTACTTCTTTCTTTCTTCTTTCTTACTTCTTTCATACTTCTTTTTTACTTCTTTCTTACTTCTTTCTTACTTCTTTCATACTTCTTTTTTACTTCTTTCTTACTTCTTTCTTACTTCTTTCTTACTTCTTTCTTACTTCTTTCTTACTTCTTTCTTACTTCTTTCTTTCTTCTTTCTTTCTTCTTTCTTACTTCTTTCTTATTTCTTTCTTACTTCTTTCTTACTTCTTTCTTACTTCTTTCTTTCTTCTTTCTTACTTCTTTCATACTTCTTTTTTACTTCTTTCTTACTTCTTTCTTACTTCTTTCATACTTCTTTTTTACTTCTTTCTTACTTCTTTCTTACTTCTTTCTTACTTCTTTCTTACTTCTTTCTTACTTCTTTCTTACTTCTTTCATACTTCTTTTTTACTTCTTTCTTACTTCTTTTTTACTTCTTTCTTACTTCTTTCTTACTTCTTTCTTACTTCTTTCTTTCTTCTTTCTTACTTCTTTCTTACTTCTTTCTTACTTCTTTATTACTTCTTTCTTACTTCTTTCTTACTTCTTTCTTTCTTCTTTCTTACTTCTTTCTTCATTCCTTCTTACTTCTGTCTTACTTCTTTCTTACTGCTTTCTTTCTTCTTTCTTACTTCTTTCATACGTCTTTTTTACTTCTTTCTTACTTCTTTCTTACTTCTTTCTTACTTCTTTCTTTCTTCGTTCTAACTTCTTTTTTCTTCTTTCTTACTTCTTTATTACTTCTTTTTTACTTCTTTCTTACTTCTTTCTTACTTCTTTCATACTTCTTTCTTTCTTCTTTCTTACTTCTTTCATACTTCTTTTTTACTTCTTTCTTACTTCTTTCCTACTTCTTTCATACTTCTTTTTTACTTCTTTCTTACTTCTTTCTTACTTCTTTCTTACTTCTTTCTTACTTCTTTCTTACTTCTTTCTTACTTCTTTCATACTTCTTTTTTACTTCTTTCTTACTTCTTTTTTACTTCTTTCTTACTTCTTTCTTACTTCTTTCTTACTTCTTTCTTGCTTCTTTCTTACTTCTTTCTTACTTCTTTCTTACTTCTTTCTTACTTCTTTCTTACTTCTTTCATACTTCTTTTTTACTTCTTTCTTAATTCTTTTTTACTTCTTTCTTACTTCTTTCTTACTTCTTTCTTGCTTCTTTCTTACTTCTTTCTTACTTCTTTCTATCTTCTTTTTTCTTCTTTCGTACTTCTTTCTTACATCTTTCTTACTTCTTTCTTACTTCTTTCTTCTTTCTTTCTTACTTCTTTCTTACTTCTTTCTTACTTCTTTCTTTCTTCTTACTTACTTCTTTCTTACTTCTTTCTTCTTTCTTTCTTACTTCTTTCTTACTTCTTTCTTCTTTCTTTCTTACTTCTTTCTTACTTCTTTCTTACTTCTTTCCTACTTCTTTCTTTCTTCTTTCTTCTTTCTTTCTTATTTCTTTCTTACTTCTTTCTTACTTCTTTCTTACTTCTTTCTTACTTCTTTCTTACTTCTTTCTTACTTCTTTTTTAATTCTTTCTTACTTCTTTCTTACTTCTTTCTTACTTCTTTCTTACTTCTTTCTTACTTCTTTCTTACTTCTTTCTTCTTTCTTTCTTACTTCTTTCTTACTTCTTTCTTACTTCTTTCTTACTTCTTTCTTACTTCTTTCTTTCTTCTTTCTTCTTTCTTTCTTCTTTCTTTCTTACTTCTTTCTTACTTCTTTCTTACTTCTTCCTTTCTTCTTTCTTACTTCTTTCATACTTCTTTTTTACTTCTTTCTTACTTCTTTCTTACTTCTTTCTTACTTCTTTCTTCTTTCTTTCTTACTTCTTTCTTACTTCTTTCTTACTTCTTTCTTCTTTATTTCTTACTTCTTTCTTACTTCTTTCTTCTTTCTTTCTTACTTCTTTCTTACTTCTTTCTTACTTCTTTCTTCTTTCTTACTTCTTTCTTTCTTCTTTCTTACTTCTTTCTTACTTCTTTCTTACTTCTTTCTCACTTCTTTCTTCTTTCTTTCTTACTTATTTCTTACTTCTTTCTTACTTCTTTCTTCTTTCTTTCTTACTTTTTTCTTACTTCTTTCTTTCTTAATTCTTTCTTACTTCTTTGTTACTTCTTTTTTACTTCTTTCTTACTTCTTTCTTACTTCTTTCATACTTCTTTCTTTCTTCTTTCTTACTTCTTTCTTACTTCTTTCTTACTTCTTTCTTACTTCTTTCTTACTTCTTTCATACTTCTTTTTTACTTCTTTCTTACTTCTTTTTTACTTCTTTCTTACTTCTTTCTTACTTCTTTCTTGCTTCTTTCTTACTTCTTTCTTACTTCTTTCTAACTTCTTTTTTCTTCTTTCTTACTTCTTTCTTACTTCTTTCTTACTTCTTTCTTACTTCTTTCTTACTTCTTTCATACTTCTTTTTTACTTCTTTCTTACTTCTTTTTTACTTCTTTCTTACTTCTTTCTTACTTCTTTCTTGCTTCTTTCTTACTTCTTTCTTACTTCTTTCTAACTTCTTTTTTCTTCTTTCGTACTTCTTTCTTACATCTTTCTTACTTCTTTCTTACTTCTTTCTTCTTTCTTTCTTACTTCTTTCTTACTTCTTTCTTACTTCTTTCTTACTTCTTTCTTTCTTCTTACTTACTTCTTTCTTACTTCTTTCTTCTTTCTTTCTTACTTCTTTCTTACTTCTTTCTTCTTTCTTTCTTACTTCTTTCTTACTTCTTTCTTACTTCTTTCCTACTTCTTTCTTACTTCTTTCTTACTTCTTTTTTACTTCTTTCTTACTTCTTTCTTACTTCTTTCTTACTTCTTTCTTACTTCTTTCTTTCTTCTTTCTTACTTCTTTCTTTCTTCTTTCTTGCTTCTTTCTTACTTCTTTCTTACTTCTTTATTACTTCTTTCTTACTTCTTTCTTACTTCTTTCTTTCTTCTTTCTTTCTTCTTTCATACGTCTCTTTTACTTCTTTCTTACTTCTTTCTTACTTCTTTCTTACTTCTTTCTTACTTCTTTCTAACTTCTTTTTTCTTCTTTCTTACTTCTTTCTTACTTCTTTCTTACTTCTTTCTTCTTTCTTTCTTACTTCTTTCTTACTTCTTTCATACTTCTTTTTTACTTCTTTCTTACTTCTTTTTTACTTCTTTCTTACTTCTTTCTTACTTCTTTCTTACTTCTTTCTTACTTCTTTTTTACTTCTTTCTTACTTCTTTCTTACTTCTTTCTTACTTCTTTCTTACTTCTTTCTTACTTCTTTCTTTCTTCTTTCTTACTTCTTTCTTTCTTCTTTCTTGCTTCTTTCTTACTTCTTTCTTACTTCTTTATTACTTCTTCCTTACTTCTTTCTTACTTCTTTCTTTCTTCTTTCTTTCTTCTTTCATATGTTTCTTTTACTTCTTTCTTACTTCTTTCTTACTTCTTTCTTACTTCTTTCTTACTTCGTTCTAACTTCTTTTTTCTTCTTTCTTACTTCTTTCTTACTTCTTTCTTACTTCTTTCTTCTTTCTTTCTTACTTCTTTCTTACTTCTTTCTTACTTCTTTCTTACTTCTTTCTTACTTCTTTCTTTCTTCTTTCTTCTTTCTTTCTTATTTCTTTCTTACTTCTTTCTTACTTCTTTCTTACTTCTTTCTTTCTTCTTTCTTACTTCTTTCATACTTCTTTTTTACTTCTTTCTTACTTCTTTCTTACTTCTTTCTTACTTCTTTCTTCTTTCTTTCTTACTTCTTTCTTACTTCTTTCTTACTTCTTTCTTCTTTCTTTCTTACTTCTTTCTTACTTCTTTCTTCTTTCTTTCTTACTTCTTTCTTACTTCTTTCTTACTTCTTTCTTCTTTCTTACTTCTTTCTTTCTTCTTTCTTACTTCTTTCTTACTTCTTTCTTACTTCTTTCTTACTTCTTTCTTCTTTCTTTCTTACTTCTTTCTTACTTCTTTCTTACTTCTTTCTTCTTTCTTTCTTACTTTTTTCTTACTTCTTTCTTTCTTAATTCTTTCTTACTTCTTTCGTACTTCTTTCTTACTTCTTTCTTACTTCTTTCTTACTTCTTTCTTACTTCTTTCTTTCTTCTGTCTTCTTTCTTTCTTACTTCTTTCTTACTTCTTTCTTTCTTCTTTCTTACTTCTTTCATACTTCTTTTTTACTTCTTTCTTACTTCTTTCTTACTTCTTTCTTACTTCTTTCTTCTTTCTTTCTTACTTCTTTCTTACTTCTTTCTTACTTCTTTCTTCTTTCTTTCTTACTTCTTTCTTACTTCTTTCTTCTTTCTTTCTTACTTCTTTCTTACTTCTTTCTTACTTCTTTCTTACTTCTTTCTTTCTTCTTTCTTACTTCTTTCTTTCTTCTTTCTTACTTCTTTCTTACTTCTTTCTTACTTCTTTCTTACTTCTTTCTTCTTTCTTTCTTACTTCTTTCTTACTTCTTTCTTACTTCTTTCTTCTTTCTTTCTTACTTTTTTCTTACTTCTTTCTTTCTTAATTCTTTCTTACTTCTTTCGTACTTCATTCTTACTTCTTTCTTACTTCTTTCTTACTTCTTTCTTACTTCTTTCTTTCTTCTGTCTTCTTTCTTACTTCTTTCTTACTTCTTTCTTACTTCTTTCTTACTTCTTTCTTTCTTCTTTCTTACTTCTTTCATACTTCTTTCTTACTTCTTTCTTACTTCATTCTACTTTCTTTCTTACTTCTTTCTTACTTCTTTCTTACTTCATTCTACTTTCTTTCTTACTTCTTTCTTACTTCTTTCTTACTTCTTTCTTACTTCGTTCTTTCTTCTTTCTTACTTCTTTCTTCATTACTTCTTAATTCTTTATTACTTCTTTCTTAGTTCTTTCTTACTTCTTTCCTACTTCTTTCTTTCTACTTTCTTCTTTCTTTCTTATTACTTTCTTACTTCTTTCTTACTTCTTTCTTCTTTCTTTCTTACTTCTTTCTTACTTCTTTCTTACTTCTTTCTTACTTCTTTCTTTCTTCTTTCTTACTTCTTTCTTCTTTCTTACTTCTTTCTTACTACTTTCTTCATTCCTTCTTACTTCTTTCTTACTTCTTTCTTACTTCTTTCTTACTTCTCTCTTACTTCTTTCTTACTTCTTTCTTCTTTCTTTCTTACTTCTTTCTTACTTCTTTCTTACTTCTTTCTTACTTCTTTCTTACTTCTTTCTTTCTTACTTCTTTCTTTCTTCTTTCTTACTTCTTTCTTCATTCCTTCTTACTTCTTTCTTACTTCTTTCTTACTTCTTTCTTACTTCTTTCTTCTTTCTTTCTTACTTCTTTCTTACTTCTTTCTTACTTCTTTCTTACTTATTTCTTACTTCTTTCTTTCTTCTTTATTTCTTCTTTCATACTTCTTTCTTACTTCTTTCTTACTTCTTTCTAACTTCTTTTTTCTACATTCTTACTTTTTCTTACTTCTTTCTTAATTCTTTCTTTACTTCTTTCTTACTTCTTTCTTTCTTCTTTCTTACTTCTTTCTTCATTCCTTCTTACTTTTCTTACTTCTTTCTTACTTCTTTCTTACTTCTTTCTTCTTTCTTTCTTACTTCTTTCTTACTTCTTTCTTACTTCTTTATTACTTCTTTCTTACTTCTTTCTTACTTCTTTCTTTCTTCTTTCTTACTTCTTTCTTCATTCCTTCTTACTTCTTTCTTACTTCTTTCTTACTTCTTTCTTTCTTCTTTCTTTCTTCTTTCTTCTTTCTTTCTTATTTCTTTCTTACTTCTTTCTTACTTCTTTCTTACTTCTTTCTTTCTTCTTTCTTACTTCTTTCATACTTCTTTTTTACTTCTTTCTTACTTCTTTCTTACTTCTTTCTTACTTCTTTCTTACTTCTTTCTAACTTCTTTTTTCTTCTTTCTTACTTCTTTCTTACTTCTTTCTTACTTCTTTCTTACTTCTTTCTTCTTTCTTTCTTTCTTCTTTCTTACTTCTTTTTTACTTCTTTCTTACTTCTTTCTTACTTCTTTCTTCTTTCTTTCTTACTTCTTTCTTACTTCTTTCTTACTTCTTTCTTACTACTTTCTTCATTCCTTCTTACTTCTTTCTTACTTCTTTCTTACTTCTTTCTTACTTCTTTCTTTCTTCTTTCTTCTTTCTTTCTTACTTCTTTCTTACTTGTTTCTTACTTCTTTCGTACTTCTTTCTTTCTTCTTTCTTACTTCTTTCATACTTCTTTCTTACTTCTTTCTTACTTCTTTCTACTTTCTTTCTTACTTCTTTCTTACTTCTTTCTTACTTCTTTCTTACTTCTTTCTAACTTATTTTTTCGTCTTTCTTACTTCTTTCTTACTTCTTTCTTACTTCTTTCTTCTTTCTTTCTTACTTCTTTCTTACTTCTTTCTTTCTTCTTTCTTACTTCTTTCTTTCTTCTTTCTTACTTCTTTCTTACTTCTTTCTTACCTCTTTCTTACTTCTTTCTTCTTTCTTTCTTACTTCTTTCTTACTTCTTTCTCACTTCTTTCTTCTTTCTTTCTTACTTCTTTCTTACTTCTTTCTTTCTTAATTCTTTCTTACTTCTTTCGTACTTCTTTCTTACTTCTTTCTTACTTCTTTCTTCTTTCTTTCTTACTTCTTTCTTTCTTCTTTCTTACTTCTTTCTTTCTTCTTTCTTACTTCTTTCTTACTTCTTTCTTACTTCTTTCTTACTTATTTCTTCTTTCTTTCTTACTTCTTTCTTACTTCTTTCATACTACTTTCTTCATTCCTTCTTACTTCTTTCTCACTTCTTTCTTACTTCTTTCTTACTTCTTTCTTTCTTCTTTCTTCTTTCTTTCTTACTTTTTTCTTACTTCTTTCTTACTTCTTTCTTACTTCTTTCTTTCTTCTTTCTTACTTCTTTCTACATTATTTCTTACTTCTTTCTTACTTCTTTCTTACTTCGTTCTTTCTTCTTTTTTACTTCTTTCTTCATTCCTTCTTAATTCTTTATTACTTCTTTCTTACTTCTTTCTTACTTCTTTCCTACTTCTTTCTTTCTTCTTTCTTCTTTCTTTCTTATTTCTTTCTTACTTCTTTTTTACTTCTTTCTTACATCTTTCTTACTTCTTTCTTTCTTCTTTCTTAGTTCTTTCTTCTTTCTTACTTCTTTCTTACTTCTTTCTTCATTCCTTCTTACTTCTTTCTTACTTCTTTCTTACTTCTTTCTTACTTCTCTCTTACTTCTTTCTTACTTCTTTCTTCTTTCTTTCTTTCTTCTTTCTTTCTTCTTTCTTACTTCTTTCTTACTTCTTTCTTACTTCTTTCTAACTTCTTTTTTCTACATTCTTACTTTTTCTAACTTCTTTCTTAATTCTTTCTTTACTTCTTTCTTACTTCTTTCTTTCTTCTTTCTTACTTCTTTCTTCATTCCTTCTTACTTCTTTCTTACTTCTTTCTTACTTCTTTCTTACTTCTTTCTTCTTTCTTACTTCTTTCTTACTTCTTTCTTACTTCTTTCTTACTTATTTCTTACTTCTTTCTTTCTTCTTTCTTACTTCTTTCATACTTCTTTCTTACTTCTTTCTTACTTCTTTCTTCTTTCTTTCTTACTTCTTTCTTTCTTCTTTCTTTCTTAATTCTTTCTTACTTCTTTCGTAATTCTTTCTTACTTCTTTCTTACTTCTTTCTTACTTCTTTCTTATTTCTTTCTTACTTCTTTCTTACTTCTTTCTTACTTCTTTCTTACTTCTTTCTTTCTTCTTTCTTACTTCTTTCTTTCTTCTTTCTTACTTCTTTCTTACTTCTTTCTTACTTCTTTATTACTTCTTTCTTACTTCTTTCTTACTTCTTTCTTTCTTCTTTCTTACTTCTTTCTTCGTTCCTTCTTACTTCTTTCTTACTTATTTCTTACTGCTTTCTTTCTTCTTTCTTACTTCTTTCATACGTCTTTTTTACTTCTTTCTTACTTCTTTCTTACTTCTTTCTTACTTCTTTCTTACTTCGTTCTAACTTCTTTTTTCTTCTTTCTTACTTCTTTATTACTTCTTTTTTACTTCTTTCTTACTTCTTTCTTACTTCTTTCTTTCTTCTTTCTTTCTTCTTTCTTACTTCTTTCTTATTTCTTTCTTACTTCTTTCTTACTTCTTTCTTACTTCTTTCTTTCTTCTTTCTTACTTCTTTCATACTTCTTTTTTACTTCTTTCTTACTTCTTTCTTACTTCTTTCATACTTATTTTTTACTTCTTTCTTAATTCTTTCTTACTTCTTTCTTACTTCTTTCTTACTTCTTTCTTACTTCTTTCTTACTTCTTTCATACTTCTTTTTTACTTCTTTCTTACTTCTTTTTTACTTCTTTCTTACTTCTTTCTTACTTCTTTCTTACTTCTTTATTACTTCTTTCTTTCTTCTTTCTTACTTCTTTCTTACTTCTTTCTTACTTCTTTATTACTTCTTTCTTACTTCTTTCTTACTTCTTTCTTTCTTCTTTCTTACTTCTTTCTTCATTCCTTCTTACTTCTTTCTTACTTCTTTCTTACTACTTTCTTTCTTCTTTCTTACTTCTTTCATACGTCTTTTTTACTTCTTTCTTACTTCTTTCTTACTTCTTTCTTACTTCTTTCTTACTTCTTTCTTACTTCTTTCTTACTTCTTTCTTACTTCTTTCTTACTTCGTTCTAACTTCTTTTTTCTTCTTTCTTACTTCTTTATTACTTCTTTTTTACTTCTTTCTTACTTCTTTCTTACTTCTTTCTTTCTTCTTTCTTTCTTCTTTCTTACTTCTTTCTTATTTCTTTCTTACTTCTTTCTTACTTCTTTCTTACTTCTTTCTTTCTTCTTTCTTACTTCTTTCATACTTCTTTTTTACTTCTTTCTTACTTCTTTCTTACTTCTTTCATACTTATTTTTTACTTCTTTCTTAATTCTTTCTTACTTCTTTCTTACTTCTTTCTTACTTCTTTCTTACTTCTTTCTTACTTCTTTCATACTTCTTTTTTACTTCTTTCTTACTTCTTTTTTACTTCTTTCTTACTTCTTTCTTACTTCTTTCTTACTTCTTTATTACTTCTTTCTTTCTTCTTTCTTACTTCTTTCTTACTTCTTTCTTACTTCTTTATTACTTCTTTCTTACTTCTTTCTTACTTCTTTCTTTCTTCTTTCTTACTTCTTTCTTCATTCCTTCTTACTTCTTTCTTTCTTCTTTCTTACTTCTTTCATACTTCTTTTTTACTTCTTTCTTACTTCTTTCTTACTTCTTTCTTACTTCTTTCTTACTTCTTTCTTACTTCTTTCTTACTTCTTTCTTTCTTCTTTCTTTCTTCTTTCTTACTTCTTTCTTATTTCTTTCTTACTTCTTTCTTACTTCTTTCTTACTTCTTTCTTTCTTCTTTCTTACTTCTTTCATACTTCTTTTTTACTTCTTTCTTACTTCTTTCTTACTTCTTTCATACTTCTTTTTTACTTCTTTCTTACTTCTTTCTTACTTCTTTCTTACTTCTTTCTTACTTCTTTCTTACTTCTTTCTTACTTCTTTCATACTTCTTTTTTACTTCTTTCTTACTTCTTTTTTACTTCTTTCTTACTTCTTTCTTACTTCTTTCTTACTTCTTTCTTTCTTCTTTCTTACTTCTTTCTTACTTCTTTCTTACTTCTTTATTACTTCTTTCTTACTTCTTTCTTACTTCTTTCTTTCTTCTTTCTTACTTCTTTCTTCATTCCTTCTTACTTCTGTCTTACTTCTTTCTTACTGCTTTCTTTCTTCTTTCTTACTTCTTTCATACGTCTTTTTTACTTCTTTCTTACTTCTTTCTTACTTCTTTCTTACTTCTTTCTTTCTTCGTTCTAACTTCTTTTTTCTTCTTTCTTACTTCTTTATTACTTCTTTTTTACTTCTTTCTTACTTCTTTCTTACTTCTTTCATACTTCTTTCTTTCTTCTTTCTTACTTCTTTCATACTTCTTTTTTACTTCTTTCTTACTTCTTTCCTACTTCTTTCATACTTCTTTTTTACTTCTTTCTTACTTCTTTCTTACTTCTTTCTTACTTCTTTCTTACTTCTTTCTTACTTCTTTCTTACTTCTTTCATACTTCTTTTTTACTTCTTTCTTACTTCTTTTTTACTTCTTTCTTACTTCTTTCTTACTTCTTTCTTACTTCTTTCTTGCTTCTTTCTTACTTCTTTCTTACTTCTTTCTTACTTCTTTCTTACTTCTTTCTTACTTCTTTCATACTTCTTTTTTACTTCTTTCTTAATTCTTTTTTACTTCTTTCTTACTTCTTTCTTACTTCTTTCTTGCTTCTTTCTTACTTCTTTCTTACTTCTTTCTATCTTCTTTTTTCTTCTTTCGTACTTCTTTCTTACATCTTTCTTACTTCTTTCTTACTTCTTTCTTCTTTCTTTCTTACTTCTTTCTTACTTCTTTCTTACTTCTTTCTTTCTTCTTACTTACTTCTTTCTTACTTCTTTCTTCTTTCTTTCTTACTTCTTTCTTACTTCTTTCTTCTTTCTTTCTTACTTCTTTCTTACTTCTTTCTTACTTCTTTCCTACTTCTTTCTTTCTTCTTTCTTCTTTCTTTCTTATTTCTTTCTTACTTCTTTCTTACTTCTTTCTTACTTCTTTCTTACTTCTTTCTTACTTCTTTCTTACTTCTTTTTTAATTCTTTCTTACTTCTTTCTTACTTCTTTCTTACTTCTTTCTTACTTCTTTCTTACTTCTTTCTTACTTCTTTCTTCTTTCTTTCTTACTTCTTTCTTACTTCTTTCTTACTTCTTTCTTACTTCTTTCTTACTTCTTTCTTTCTTCTTTCTTCTTTCTTTCTTCTTTCTTTCTTACTTCTTTCTTACTTCTTTCTTACTTCTTCCTTTCTTCTTTCTTACTTCTTTCATACTTCTTTTTTACTTCTTTCTTACTTCTTTCTTACTTCTTTCTTACTTCTTTCTTCTTTCTTTCTTACTTCTTTCTTACTTCTTTCTTACTTCTTTCTTCTTTATTTCTTACTTCTTTCTTACTTCTTTCTTCTTTCTTTCTTACTTCTTTCTTACTTCTTTCTTACTTCTTTCTTCTTTCTTACTTCTTTCTTTCTTCTTTCTTACTTCTTTCTTACTTCTTTCTTACTTCTTTCTCACTTCTTTCTTCTTTCTTTCTTACTTATTTCTTACTTCTTTCTTACTTCTTTCTTCTTTCTTTCTTACTTTTTTCTTACTTCTTTCTTTCTTAATTCTTTCTTACTTCTTTGTTACTTCTTTTTTACTTCTTTCTTACTTCTTTCTTACTTCTTTCATACTTCTTTCTTTCTTCTTTCTTACTTCTTTCTTACTTCTTTCTTACTTCTTTCTTACTTCTTTCTTACTTCTTTCATACTTCTTTTTTACTTCTTTCTTACTTCTTTTTTACTTCTTTCTTACTTCTTTCTTACTTCTTTCTTGCTTCTTTCTTACTTCTTTCTTACTTCTTTCTAACTTCTTTTTTCTTCTTTCTTACTTCTTTCTTACTTCTTTCTTACTTCTTTCTTACTTCTTTCTTACTTCTTTCATACTTCTTTTTTACTTCTTTCTTACTTCTTTTTTACTTCTTTCTTACTTCTTTCTTACTTCTTTCTTGCTTCTTTCTTACTTCTTTCTTACTTCTTTCTAACTTCTTTTTTCTTCTTTCGTACTTCTTTCTTACATCTTTCTTACTTCTTTCTTACTTCTTTCTTCTTTCTTTCTTACTTCTTTCTTACTTCTTTCTTACTTCTTTCTTACTTCTTTCTTTCTTCTTACTTACTTCTTTCTTACTTCTTTCTTCTTTCTTTCTTACTTCTTTCTTACTTCTTTCTTCTTTCTTTCTTACTTCTTTCTTACTTCTTTCTTACTTCTTTCCTACTTCTTTCTTACTTCTTTCTTACTTCTTTTTTACTTCTTTCTTACTTCTTTCTTACTTCTTTCTTACTTCTTTCTTACTTCTTTCTTTCTTCTTTCTTACTTCTTTCTTTCTTCTTTCTTGCTTCTTTCTTACTTCTTTCTTACTTCTTTATTACTTCTTTCTTACTTCTTTCTTACTTCTTTCTTTCTTCTTTCTTTCTTCTTTCATACGTCTCTTTTACTTCTTTCTTACTTCTTTCTTACTTCTTTCTTACTTCTTTCTTACTTCTTTCTAACTTCTTTTTTCTTCTTTCTTACTTCTTTCTTACTTCTTTCTTACTTCTTTCTTCTTTCTTTCTTACTTCTTTCTTACTTCTTTCATACTTCTTTTTTACTTCTTTCTTACTTCTTTTTTACTTCTTTCTTACTTCTTTCTTACTTCTTTCTTACTTCTTTCTTACTTCTTTTTTACTTCTTTCTTACTTCTTTCTTACTTCTTTCTTACTTCTTTCTTACTTCTTTCTTACTTCTTTCTTTCTTCTTTCTTACTTCTTTCTTTCTTCTTTCTTGCTTCTTTCTTACTTCTTTCTTACTTCTTTATTACTTCTTCCTTACTTCTTTCTTACTTCTTTCTTTCTTCTTTCTTTCTTCTTTCATATGTTTCTTTTACTTCTTTCTTACTTCTTTCTTACTTCTTTCTTACTTCTTTCTTACTTCGTTCTAACTTCTTTTTTCTTCTTTCTTACTTCTTTCTTACTTCTTTCTTACTTCTTTCTTCTTTCTTTCTTACTTCTTTCTTACTTCTTTCTTACTTCTTTCTTACTTCTTTCTTACTTCTTTCTTTCTTCTTTCTTCTTTCTTTCTTATTTCTTTCTTACTTCTTTCTTACTTCTTTCTTACTTCTTTCTTTCTTCTTTCTTACTTCTTTCATACTTCTTTTTTACTTCTTTCTTACTTCTTTCTTACTTCTTTCTTACTTCTTTCTTCTTTCTTTCTTACTTCTTTCTTACTTCTTTCTTACTTCTTTCTTCTTTCTTTCTTACTTCTTTCTTACTTCTTTCTTCTTTCTTTCTTACTTCTTTCTTACTTCTTTCTTACTTCTTTCTTCTTTCTTACTTCTTTCTTTCTTCTTTCTTACTTCTTTCTTACTTCTTTCTTACTTCTTTCTTACTTCTTTCTTCTTTCTTTCTTACTTCTTTCTTACTTCTTTCTTACTTCTTTCTTCTTTCTTTCTTACTTTTTTCTTACTTCTTTCTTTCTTAATTCTTTCTTACTTCTTTCGTACTTCTTTCTTACTTCTTTCTTACTTCTTTCTTACTTCTTTCTTACTTCTTTCTTTCTTCTGTCTTCTTTCTTTCTTACTTCTTTCTTACTTCTTTCTTTCTTCTTTCTTACTTCTTTCATACTTCTTTTTTACTTCTTTCTTACTTCTTTCTTACTTCTTTCTTACTTCTTTCTTCTTTCTTTCTTACTTCTTTCTTACTTCTTTCTTACTTCTTTCTTCTTTCTTTCTTACTTCTTTCTTACTTCTTTCTTCTTTCTTTCTTACTTCTTTCTTACTTCTTTCTTACTTCTTTCTTACTTCTTTCTTTCTTCTTTCTTACTTCTTTCTTTCTTCTTTCTTACTTCTTTCTTACTTCTTTCTTACTTCTTTCTTACTTCTTTCTTCTTTCTTTCTTACTTCTTTCTTACTTCTTTCTTACTTCTTTCTTCTTTCTTTCTTACTTTTTTCTTACTTCTTTCTTTCTTAATTCTTTCTTACTTCTTTCGTACTTCATTCTTACTTCTTTCTTACTTCTTTCTTACTTCTTTCTTACTTCTTTCTTTCTTCTGTCTTCTTTCTTACTTCTTTCTTACTTCTTTCTTACTTCTTTCTTACTTCTTTCTTTCTTCTTTCTTACTTCTTTCATACTTCTTTCTTACTTCTTTCTTACTTCATTCTACTTTCTTTCTTACTTCTTTCTTACTTCTTTCTTACTTCTTTCTTACTTCGTTCTTTCTTCTTTCTTACTTCTTTCTTCATTACTTCTTAATTCTTTATTACTTCTTTCTTAGTTCTTTCTTACTTCTTTCCTACTTCTTTCTTTCTACTTTCTTCTTTCTTTCTTATTACTTTCTTACTTCTTTCTTACTTCTTTCTTCTTTCTTTCTTACTTCTTTCTTACTTCTTTCTTACTTCTTTCTTACTTCTTTCTTTCTTCTTTCTTACTTCTTTCTTCTTTCTTACTTCTTTCTTACTACTTTCTTCATTCCTTCTTACTTCTTTCTTACTTCTTTCTTACTTCTTTCTTACTTCTCTCTTACTTCTTTCTTACTTCTTTCTTCTTTCTTTCTTACTTCTTTCTTACTTCTTTCTTACTTCTTTCTTACTTCTTTCTTACTTCTTTCTTTCTTACTTCTTTCTTTCTTCTTTCTTACTTCTTTCTTCATTCCTTCTTACTTCTTTCTTACTTCTTTCTTACTTCTTTCTTACTTCTTTCTTCTTTCTTTCTTACTTCTTTCTTACTTCTTTCTTACTTCTTTCTTACTTATTTCTTACTTCTTTCTTTCTTCTTTATTTCTTCTTTCATACTTCTTTCTTACTTCTTTCTTACTTCTTTCTAACTTCTTTTTTCTACATTCTTACTTTTTCTTACTTCTTTCTTAATTCTTTCTTTACTTCTTTCTTACTTCTTTCTTTCTTCTTTCTTACTTCTTTCTTCATTCCTTCTTACTTTTCTTACTTCTTTCTTACTTCTTTCTTACTTCTTTCTTCTTTCTTTCTTACTTCTTTCTTACTTCTTTCTTACTTCTTTATTACTTCTTTCTTACTTCTTTCTTACTTCTTTCTTTCTTCTTTCTTACTTCTTTCTTCATTCCTTCTTACTTCTTTCTTACTTCTTTCTTACTTCTTTCTTTCTTCTTTCTTTCTTCTTTCTTCTTTCTTTCTTATTTCTTTCTTACTTCTTTCTTACTTCTTTCTTACTTCTTTCTTTCTTCTTTCTTACTTCTTTCATACTTCTTTTTTACTTCTTTCTTACTTCTTTCTTACTTCTTTCTTACTTCTTTCTTACTTCTTTCTAACTTCTTTTTTCTTCTTTCTTACTTCTTTCTTACTTCTTTCTTACTTCTTTCTTACTTCTTTCTTCTTTCTTTCTTTCTTCTTTCTTACTTCTTTTTTACTTCTTTCTTACTTCTTTCTTACTTCTTTCTTCTTTCTTTCTTACTTCTTTCTTACTTCTTTCTTACTTCTTTCTTACTACTTTCTTCATTCCTTCTTACTTCTTTCTTACTTCTTTCTTACTTCTTTCTTACTTCTTTCTTTCTTCTTTCTTCTTTCTTTCTTACTTCTTTCTTACTTGTTTCTTACTTCTTTCGTACTTCTTTCTTTCTTCTTTCTTACTTCTTTCATACTTCTTTCTTACTTCTTTCTTACTTCTTTCTACTTTCTTTCTTACTTCTTTCTTACTTCTTTCTTACTTCTTTCTTACTTCTTTCTAACTTATTTTTTCGTCTTTCTTACTTCTTTCTTACTTCTTTCTTACTTCTTTCTTCTTTCTTTCTTACTTCTTTCTTACTTCTTTCTTTCTTCTTTCTTACTTCTTTCTTTCTTCTTTCTTACTTCTTTCTTACTTCTTTCTTACCTCTTTCTTACTTCTTTCTTCTTTCTTTCTTACTTCTTTCTTACTTCTTTCTCACTTCTTTCTTCTTTCTTTCTTACTTCTTTCTTACTTCTTTCTTTCTTAATTCTTTCTTACTTCTTTCGTACTTCTTTCTTACTTCTTTCTTACTTCTTTCTTCTTTCTTTCTTACTTCTTTCTTTCTTCTTTCTTACTTCTTTCTTTCTTCTTTCTTACTTCTTTCTTACTTCTTTCTTACTTCTTTCTTACTTATTTCTTCTTTCTTTCTTACTTCTTTCTTACTTCTTTCATACTACTTTCTTCATTCCTTCTTACTTCTTTCTCACTTCTTTCTTACTTCTTTCTTACTTCTTTCTTTCTTCTTTCTTCTTTCTTTCTTACTTTTTTCTTACTTCTTTCTTACTTCTTTCTTACTTCTTTCTTTCTTCTTTCTTACTTCTTTCTACATTATTTCTTACTTCTTTCTTACTTCTTTCTTACTTCGTTCTTTCTTCTTTTTTACTTCTTTCTTCATTCCTTCTTAATTCTTTATTACTTCTTTCTTACTTCTTTCTTACTTCTTTCCTACTTCTTTCTTTCTTCTTTCTTCTTTCTTTCTTATTTCTTTCTTACTTCTTTTTTACTTCTTTCTTACATCTTTCTTACTTCTTTCTTTCTTCTTTCTTAGTTCTTTCTTCTTTCTTACTTCTTTCTTACTTCTTTCTTCATTCCTTCTTACTTCTTTCTTACTTCTTTCTTACTTCTTTCTTACTTCTCTCTTACTTCTTTCTTACTTCTTTCTTCTTTCTTTCTTTCTTCTTTCTTTCTTCTTTCTTACTTCTTTCTTACTTCTTTCTTACTTCTTTCTAACTTCTTTTTTCTACATTCTTACTTTTTCTAACTTCTTTCTTAATTCTTTCTTTACTTCTTTCTTACTTCTTTCTTTCTTCTTTCTTACTTCTTTCTTCATTCCTTCTTACTTCTTTCTTACTTCTTTCTTACTTCTTTCTTACTTCTTTCTTCTTTCTTACTTCTTTCTTACTTCTTTCTTACTTCTTTCTTACTTATTTCTTACTTCTTTCTTTCTTCTTTCTTACTTCTTTCATACTTCTTTCTTACTTCTTTCTTACTTCTTTCTTCTTTCTTTCTTACTTCTTTCTTTCTTCTTTCTTTCTTAATTCTTTCTTACTTCTTTCGTAATTCTTTCTTACTTCTTTCTTACTTCTTTCTTACTTCTTTCTTATTTCTTTCTTACTTCTTTCTTACTTCTTTCTTACTTCTTTCTTACTTCTTTCTTTCTTCTTTCTTACTTCTTTCTTTCTTCTTTCTTACTTCTTTCTTACTTCTTTCTTACTTCTTTATTACTTCTTTCTTACTTCTTTCTTACTTCTTTCTTTCTTCTTTCTTACTTCTTTCTTCGTTCCTTCTTACTTCTTTCTTACTTATTTCTTACTGCTTTCTTTCTTCTTTCTTACTTCTTTCATACGTCTTTTTTACTTCTTTCTTACTTCTTTCTTACTTCTTTCTTACTTCTTTCTTACTTCGTTCTAACTTCTTTTTTCTTCTTTCTTACTTCTTTATTACTTCTTTTTTACTTCTTTCTTACTTCTTTCTTACTTCTTTCTTTCTTCTTTCTTTCTTCTTTCTTACTTCTTTCTTATTTCTTTCTTACTTCTTTCTTACTTCTTTCTTACTTCTTTCTTTCTTCTTTCTTACTTCTTTCATACTTCTTTTTTACTTCTTTCTTACTTCTTTCTTACTTCTTTCATACTTATTTTTTACTTCTTTCTTAATTCTTTCTTACTTCTTTCTTACTTCTTTCTTACTTCTTTCTTACTTCTTTCTTACTTCTTTCATACTTCTTTTTTACTTCTTTCTTACTTCTTTTTTACTTCTTTCTTACTTCTTTCTTACTTCTTTCTTACTTCTTTATTACTTCTTTCTTTCTTCTTTCTTACTTCTTTCTTACTTCTTTCTTACTTCTTTATTACTTCTTTCTTACTTCTTTCTTACTTCTTTCTTTCTTCTTTCTTACTTCTTTCTTCATTCCTTCTTACTTCTTTCTTACTTCTTTCTTACTACTTTCTTTCTTCTTTCTTACTTCTTTCATACGTCTTTTTTACTTCTTTCTTACTTCTTTCTTACTTCTTTCTTACTTCTTTCTTACTTCGTTCTAACTTCTTTTTTCTTCTTTCTTACTTCTTTATTACTTCTTTTTTACTTCTTTCTTACTTCTTTCTTACTTCTTTCTTACTTCTTTCTTTCTTCTTTCTTACTTCTTTCATACTTCTTTTTTACTTCTTTCTTACTTCTTTCTTACTTCTTTCATACTTCTTTTTTACTTCTTTCTTACTTCTTTCTTACTTCTTTCTTACTTCTTTCTTACTTCTTTCTTACTTCTTTCTTACTTCTTTCTTACTTCTTTCTTGCTTCTTTCTTACTTCTTTCTTACTTCTTTCTAACTTCTTTTTTCTTATTTCGTAATTCTTTCTTACTTCTTTCTTACTTCTTTCTTACTTCTTTCTTCTTTCTTTCTTACTTCTTTCTTACTTCTTTCTTACTTCTTTCTTCTTTCTTTCTTACTTCTTTCTTACTTCTTTCTTTCTTCGTTCTAACTTCTTTTTTCTTCTTTCTTACTTCTTTATTACTTCTTTTTTACTTCTTTCTTACTTCTTTCTTACTTCTTTCATACTTCTTTCTTTCTTCTTTCTTACTTCTTTCATACTTCTTTTTTACTTCTTTCTTACTTCTTTCTTACTTCTTTCATACTTCTTTTTTACTTCTTTCTTACTTCTTTCTTACTTCTTTCTTACTTCTTTCTTACTTCTTTCTTACTTCTTTCTTACTTCTTTCATACTTCTTTTTTACTTCTTTCTTACTTCTTTTTTACTTCTTTCTTACTTCTTTCTTACTTCTTTCTTGCTTCTTTCTTACTTCTTTCTTACTTCTTTCTAACTTCTTTTTTCTTCTTTCTTACTTCTTTCTTACTTCTTTCTTACTTCTTTCTTACTTCTTTCTTACTTCTTTCATACTTCTTTTTTACTTCTTTCTTACTTCTTTTTTACTTCTTTCTTACTTCTTTCTTACTTCTTTCTTGCTTCTTTCTTACTTCTTTCTTACTTCTTTCTAACTTCTTTTTTCTTCTTTCGTACTTCTTTCTTACATCTTTCTTACTTCTTTCTTACTTCTTTCTTACTTCTTTCTTACTTCTTTCTTACTTCTTTCTTACTTCTTTCTTTCTTCTTACTTACTTCTTTCTTACTTCTTTCTTCTTTCTTTCTTACTTCTTTCTTACTTCTTTCTTCTTTCTTTCTTACTTCTTTCTTACTTCTTTCTTACTTCTTTCCTACTTCTTTCTTTCTTCTTTCTTCTTTCTTTCTTATTTCTTTCTTACTTCTTTCTTACTTCTTTCTTACTTCTTTCTTACTTCTTTCTTACTTCTTTCTTACTTCTTTTTTACTTCTTTCTTACTTCTTTCTTACTTCTTTCTTACTTCTTTCTTACTTCTTTCTTTCTTCTTTCTTACTTCTTTCTTTCTTCTTTCTTGCTTCTTTCTTACTTCTTTCTTACTTCTTTATTACTTCTTTCTTACTTCTTTCTTACTTCTTTCTTTCTTCTTTCTTTCTTCTTTCATACGTCTCTTTTACTTCTTTCTTACTTCTTTCTTACTTCTTTCTTACTTCTTTCTAACTTCTTTTTTCTTCTTTCTTACTTCTTTCTTACTTCTTTCTTACTTCTTTCTTCTTTCTTTCTTACTTCTTTCTTCTTTCTTTCTTATTTCTTTCTTACTTCTTTTTTACTTCTTTCTTACATCTTTCTTACTTCTTTCTTTCTTCTTTCTTAGTTCTTTCTTCTTTCTTACTTCTTTCTAACTTCTTTTTTCTTCTTTCTTACTTCTTTCTTACTTCTTTCTTACTTCTTTCTTACTTCTTTCTTACTTCTTTCATACTTCTTTTTTACTTCTTTCTTACTTCTTTTTTACTTCTTTCTTACTTCTTTCTTACTTCTTTCTTGCTTCTTTCTTACTTCTTTCTTACTTCTTTCTAACTTCTTTTTTCTTCTTTCGTACTTCTTTCTTACATCTTTCTTACTTCTTTCTTACTTCTTTCTTCTTTCTTTCTTACTTCTTTCTTACTTCTTTCTTACTTCTTTCTTACTTCTTTCTTTCTTCTTACTTACTTCTTTCTTACTTCTTTCTTCTTTCTTTCTTACTTCTTTCTTACTTCTTTCTTCTTTCTTTCTTACTTCTTTCTTACTTCTTTCTTACTTCTTTCCTACTTCTTTCTTTCTTCTTTCTTCTTTCTTTCTTATTTCTTTCTTACTTCTTTCTTACTTCTTTCTTACTTCTTTCTTACTTCTTTCTTACTTCTTTCTTACTTCTTTTTTACTTCTTTCTTACTTCTTTCTTACTTCTTTCTTACTTCTTTCTTACTTCTTTCTTTCTTCTTTCTTACTTCTTTCTTTCTTCTTTCTTGCTTCTTTCTTACTTCTTTCTTACTTCTTTATTACTTCTTTCTTACTTCTTTCTTACTTCTTTCTTTCTTCTTTCTTTCTTCTTTCATATGTCTCTTTTACTTCTTTCTTACTTCTTTCTTACTTCTTTCTTACTTCTTTCTTACTTCGTTCTAACTTCTTTTTTCTTCTTTCTTACTTCTTTCTTACTTCTTTCTTACTTCTTTCTTCTTTCTTTCTTACTTCTTTCTTACTTCTTTCTTACTTCTTTCTTACTTCTTTCTTACTTCTTTCTTTCTTCTTTCTTCTTTCTTTCTTATTTCTTTCTTACTTCTTTCTTACTTCTTTCTTACTTCTTTCTTTCTTCTTTCTTACTTCTTTCATACTTCTTTTTTACTTCTTTCTTACTTCTTTCTTACTTCTTTCTTACTTCTTTCTTCTTTCTTTCTTACTTCTTTCTTACTTCTTTCTTACTTCTTTCTTCTTTCTTTCTTACTTCTTTCTTACTTCTTTCTTCTTTCTTTCTTACTTCTTTCTTACTTCTTTCTTACTTCTTTCTTCTTTCTTACTTCTTTCTTTCTTCTTTCTTACTTCTTTCTTACTTCTTTCTTACTTCTTTCTTACTTCTTTCTTCTTTCTTTCTTACTTCTTTCTTACTTCTTTCTTACTTCTTTCTTCTTTCTTTCTTACTTTTTTCTTACTTCTTTCTTTCTTAATTCTTTCTTACTTCTTTCGTACTTCTTTCTTACTTCTTTCTTACTTCTTTCTTACTTCTTTCTTACTTCTTTCTTTCTTCTGTCTTCTTTCTTTCTTACTTCTTTCTTACTTCTTTCTTTCTTCTTTCTTACTTCTTTCATACTTCTTTTTTACTTCTTTCTTACTTCTTTCTTAATTCTTTCTTACTTCTTTCTTCTTTCTTTCTTACTTCTTTCTTACTTCTTTTTTACTTCTTTCTTCTTTCTTTCTTACTTCTTTCTTACTTCTTTCTTCTTTCTTTCTTACTTCTTTCTTACTTCTTTCTTACTTCTTTCTTACTTCTTTCTTTCTTCTTTCTTACTTCTTTCTTTCTTCTTTCTTACTTCTTTCTTACTTCTTTCTTACTTCTTTCTTACTTCTTTCTTCTTTCTTTCTTACTTCTTTCTTACTTCTTTCTTACTTCTTTCTTCTTTCTTTCTTACTTTTTTCTTACTTCTTTCTTTCTTAATTCTTTCTTACTTCTTTCGTACTTCATTCTTACTTCTTTCTTACTTCTTTCTTACTTCTTTCTTACTTCTTTCTTTCTTCTGTCTTCTTTCTTACTTCTTTCTTACTTCTTTCTTACTTCTTTCTTACTTCTTTCTTTCTTCTTTCTTACTTCTTTCATACTTCTTTCTTACTTCTTTCTTACTTCTTTCTACTTTCTTTCTTACTTCTTTCTTACTTCTTTCTTACTTCTTTCTTACTTCGTTCTTTCTTCTTTCTTACTTCTTTCTTCATTACTTCTTAATTCTTTATTACTTCTTTCTTAGTTATTTCTTACTTCTTTCCTACTTCTTTCTTTCTTCTTTCTTCTTTCTTTCTTATTACTTTCTTACTTCTTTCTTACTTCTTTCTTCTTTCTTTCTTACTTCTTTCTTACTTCTTTCTTACTTCTTTCTTACTTCTTTCTTTCTTCTTTCTTACTTCTTTCTTCTTTCTTACTTCTTTCTTACTACTTTCTTCATTCCTTCTTACTTCTTTCTTACTTCTTTCTTACTTCTTTCTTACTTCTCTCTTACTTCTTTCTTACTTCTTTCTTCTTTCTTTCTTACTTCTTTCTTACTTCTTTCTTACTTCTTTCTTACTTCTTTCTTACTTCTTTCTTTCTTACTTCTTTCTTTCTTCTTTCTTACTTCTTTCTTCATTCCTTCTTACTTCTTTCTTACTTCTTTCTTACTTCTTTCTTACTTCTTTCTTCTTTCTTTCTTACTTCTTTCTTACTTCTTTCTTACTTCTTTCTTACTTATTTCTTACTTCTTTCTTTCTTCTTTATTTCTTCTTTCATACTTCTTTCTTACTTCTTTCTTACTTCTTTCTAACTTCTTTTTTCTACATTCTTACTTTTTCTTACTTCTTTCTTCATTCTTTCTTTACTTCTTTCTTACTTCTTTCTTTCTTCTTTCTTACTTCTTTCTTCATTCCTTCTTACTTTTCTTACTTCTTTCTTACTTCTTTCTTACATCTTTCTTCTTTCTTACTTCTTTCTTACTTCTTTCTTACTTCTTTATAAATTATTTCTTACTTCTTTCTTTCTTCTTTCTTACTTCTTTCATACTTCTTTCTTACTTCTTTCTTACTTCTTTCTAACTTCTTTTTTCTACATTCTTACTTTTTCTTACTTCTTTCTTACTTCTTTCTTACTTCTTTCTTACTTCTTTCTTACTTCTTTCTTTCTTCTTTCTTACTTCTTTCATACTTCTTTCTTACTTCTTTCTTACTTCTTTCTACTTCTTTCTTACTTCTTTCTTACTTCTTTCTTACTTCTTTCTTACTTCGTTCTTTCTTCTTTCTTACTTCTTTCTTCATTACTTCTTAATTCTTTATTACTTCTTTCTTAGTTCTTTCTTACTTCTTTCCTACTTCTTTCTTTCTTCTTTCTTCTTTCTTTCTTATTACTTTCTTACTTCTTTCTTACTTCTTTCTTCTTTCTTTCTTACTTCTTTCTTACTTCTTTCTTACTTCTTTCTTACTTCTTTCTTTCTTCTTTCTTACTTCTTTCTTCTTTCTTACTTCTTTCTTACTTCTTTCTTCATTCCTTCTTACTTCTTTCTTACTTCTTTCTTACTTCTTTCTTACTTCTCTCTTACTTCTTTCTTACTTCTTTCTTCTTTCTTTCTTACTTCTTTCTTACTTCTTTCTTACTTCTTTCTTACTTCTTTCTAACTTCTTTTTTCTTCTTTCTTACTTATTTCTAACTTCTTTTTTCTACATTCTTACTTCTTTCTTACTTCTTTCTTACTTCTTTCTTACTTCTTTCTTACTTCTTTCTTTCTTACTTCTTTCTTTCTTCTTTCTTACTTCTTTCTTCATTCCTTCTTACTTCTTTCTTACTTCTTTCTTACTTCTTTCTTACTTCTTTCTTCTTTCTTTCTTACTTCTTTCTTACTTCTTTCTTACTTCTTTCTTACTTATTTCTTACTTCTTTCTTTCTTCTTTCTTTCTTCTTTCATACTTCTTTCTAACTTCTTTCTTACTTCTTTCTTCTTTCTTTCTTACTTCTTTCACACTTCTTTCTTACTTCTTTCTTACTTCTTTATTTCTTTCTTCTTTCTTACTTCTTTCTTTATTCTTTCTTACTACTTTCTTTCTTCTTTCTTACTTCTTTCTTACTTCTTTCTTCTTTCTTTCTTACTTCTTTCTTACTTCTTTCTTACTTCTTTATTACTTCTTTCTTACTTCTTTCTTACTTCTTTCTTTCTTCTTTCTTACTTCTTTCTTCATTCCTTCTTACTTCTTTCTTACTTCTTTCTTACTTCTTTCTTTCTTCTTTCTTTCTTCTTTCTTCTTTCTTTCTTATTTCTTTCTTACTTCTTTCTTACTTCTTTCTTACTTCTTTCTTTCTTCTTTCTTACTTCTTTCATACTTCTTTTTTACTTCTTTCTTACTTCTTTCTTACTTCTTTCTTACTTCTTTCTTACTTCTTTCTAACTTCTTTTTTCTTCTTTCTTACTTCTTTCTTACTTCTTTCTTACTTCTTTCTTACTTCTTTCTTCTTTCTTTCTTTCTTCTTTCTTACTTCTTTTTTACTTCTTTCTTACTTCTTTCTTACTTCTTTCTTCTTTCTTTCTTACTTCTTTCTTACTTCTTTCTTACTTCTTTCTTACTACTTTCTTCATTCCTTCTTACTTCTTTCTTACTTCTTTCTTACTTCTTTCTTACTTCTTTCCTTCTTCTTTGTTCTTTCTTTCTTACTTCTTTCTTACTTGTTTCTTACTTCTTTCGTACTTCTTTCTTTCTTCTTTCTTACTTCTTTCATACTTCTTTCTTACTTCTTTCTTACTTCTTTCTACTTTCTTTCTTACTTCTTTCTTACTTCTTTCTTACTTCTTTCTTACTTCTTTCTTCTTTCTTTCTTACTTCTTTCTTACTTCTTTCTTTCTTCTTTCTTACTTCTTTCTTTCTTCTTTCTTACTTCTTTCTTCTTTCTTACCTCTTTCTTACTTCTTTCTTCTTTCTTTCTTACTTCTTTCTTACTTCTTTCTCACTTCTTTCTTCTTTCTTTCTTACTTATTTCTTACTTCTTTCTTTCTTAATTCTTTCTTACTTCTTTCGTACTTCTTTCTTACTTCTTTCTTACTTCTTTCTTCTTTCTTTCTTACTTCTTTCTTTCTTCTTTCTTACTTCTTTCTTTCTTCTTTCTTACTTCTTTCTTACTTCTTTCTTACTTCTTTCTTACTTATTTCTTCTTTCTTTCTTACTTCTTTCTTACTTCTTTCATACTACTTTCTTCATTCCTTCTTACTTCTTTCTCACTTCTTTCTTACTTCTTTCTTACTTCTTTCTTTCTTCTTTCTTCTTTCTTTCTTACTTTTTTCTTACTTCTTTCTTACTTCTTTCTTACTTCTTTCTTTCTTCTTTCTTACTTCTTTCTACATTATTTCTTACTTCTTTCTTACTTCTTTCTTACTTCGTTCTTTCTTCTTTTTTACTTCTTTCTTCATTCCTTCTTAATTCTTTATTACTTCTTTCTTACTTCTTTCTTACTTCTTTCCTACTTCTTTCTTTCTTCTTTCTTCTTTCTTTCTTATTTCTTTCTTACTTCTTTTTTACTTCTTTCTTACATCTTTCTTACTTCTTTCTTTCTTCTTTCTTAGTTCTTTCTTCTTTCTTACTTCTTTCTTACTTCTTTCTTCATTCCTTCTTACTTCTTTTTTACTTCTTTCTTACTTCTTTCTTACTTCTCTCTTACTTCTTTCTTACTTCTTTCTTCTTTCTTTCTTTCTTCTTTCTTTCTTCTTTCTTACTTCTTTCTTACTTCTTTCTTACTTCTTTCTAACTTCCTTTTTCTACATTCTTACTTTTTCTAACTTCTTTCTTAATTCTTTCTTTACTTCTTTCTTACTTCTTTCTTTCTTCTTTCTTACTTCTTTCTTCATTCCTTCTTACTTCTTTCTTACTTCTTTCTTACTTCTTTCTTACTTCTTTCTTCTTTCTTACTTCTTTCTTACTTCTTTCTTACTTCTTTCTTACTTATTTCTTACTTCTTTCTTTCTTCTTTCTTACTTCTTTCATACTTCTTTCTTACTTCTTTCTTACTTCTTTCTTCTTTCTTTCTTACTTCTTTCTTTCTTCTTTCTTTCTTAATTCTTTCTTACTTCTTTCGTAATTCTTTCTTACTTCTTTCTTACTTCTTTCTTACTTCTTTCTTATTTCTTTCTTACTTCTTTCTTACTTCTTTCTTACTTCTTTCTTACTTCTTTCTTTCTTCTTTCTTCTTTCTTTCTTCTTTCTTACTTCTTTCTTACTTCTTTCTTACTTCTTTATTACTTCTTTCTTACTTCTTTCTTACTTCTTTCTTTCTTCTTTCTTACTTCTTTCTTCGTTCCTTCTTACTTCTTTCTTACTTCTTTCTTACTGCTTTCTTTCTTCTTTCTTACTTCTTTCATACGTCTTTTTTACTTCTTTCTTACTTCTTTCTTACTTCTTTCTTACTTCTTTCTTACTTCGTTCTAACTTCTTTTTTCTTCTTTCTTACTTCTTTATTACTTCTTTTTTACTTCTTTCTTACTTCTTTCTTACTTCTTTCTTTCTTCTTTCTTTCTTCTTTCTTACTTCTTTCTTATTTCTTTCTTACTTCTTTCTTACTTCTTTCTTACTTCTTTCATACTTATTTTTTACTTCTTTCTTAATTCTTTCTTACTTCTTTCTTACTTCTTTCTTACTTCTTTCTTACTTCTTTCTTACTTCTTTCATACTTCTTTTTTACTTCTTTCTTACTTCTTTCTTACTTCTTTCATACTTATTTTTTACTTCTTTCTTAATTCTTTCTTACTTCTTTCTTACTTCTTTATTACTTCTTTCTTTCTTCTTTCTTACTTCTTTCTTACTTCTTTCTTACTTCTTTATTACTTCTTTCTTACTTCTTTCTTACTTCTTTCTTTCTTCTTTCTTACTTCTTTCTTCATTCCTTCTTACTTCTTTCTTACTTCTTTCTTACTACTTTCTTTCTTCTTTCTTACTTCTTTCATACGTCTTTTTTACTTCTTTCTTACTTCTTTCTTACTTCTTTCTTACTTCTTTCTTACTTCGTTCTAACTTCTTTTTTCTTCTTTCTTACTTCTTTATTACTTCTTTTTTACTTCTTTCTTACTTCTTTCTTACTTCTTTCTTACTTCTTTCTTTCTTCTTTCTTACTTCTTTCATACTTCTTTTTTACTTCTTTCTTACTTCTTTCTTACTTCTTTCATACTTCTTTTTTACTTCTTTCTTACTTCTTTCTTACTTCTTTCTTACTTCTTTCTTACTTCTTTCTTACTTCTTTCTTACTTCTTTCTTACTTCTTTCTTGCTTCTTTCTTACTTCTTTCTTACTTCTTTCTAACTTCTTTTTTCTTATTTCGTAATTCTTTCTTACTTCTTTCTTACTTCTTTCTTACTTCTTTCTTCTTTCTTTCTTACTTCTTTCTTACTTCTTTCTTACTTCTTTCTTACTTCTTTCTTTCTTCATACTTACTTCTTTCTTTCTTCTTTCTTACTTCTTTCTTACTTCTTTCTTTCTTCTTTCTTACTTCTTTCTTACTTCTTTCTTACTTCTTTCTTACTTCTTTCTTACTTCTTTCTTTCTTCTTTCTTTCTTCTTTCATACGTCTTTTTTACTTCTTTCTTACTTCTTTCTTACTTCTTTCTTACTTCTTTCTTACTTCTTTCTTTCTTCTTTCTTCTTTCTTTCTTCTTTCTTTCTTACTTCTTTCTTACTGCTTTCTTACTTCTTTCTTTCTTCTTTCTTACTTCTTTCATACTTCTTTCTTACTTCTTTCTTACTTCTTTCTTACTTCTTTCTTTCTTCTTTCTTACTTCTTTCATACTTCTTTTTTACTTCTTTCTTACTTCTTTCTTACTTCTTTCATACTTCTTTTTTACTTCTTTCTTACTTCTTTCTTACTTCTTTCTTACTTCTTTCTTACTTCTTTCTTACTTCTTTCTTACTTCTTTCATACTTCTTTTTTACTTCTTTCTTACTTCTTTTTTACTTCTTTCTTACTTCTTTCTTACTTCTTTCTTGCTTCTTTCTTACTTCTTTCTTACTTCTTTCTTACTTCTTTCTTCTTTCTTTCTTACTTCTTTCTTACTTCTTTCTTACTTCTTTCTTACTTCTTTCTTTCTTCATACTTACTTCTTTCTTTCTTCTTTCTTACTTCTTTCTTACTTCTTTCTTTCTTCTTTCTTACTTCTTTCTTACTTCTTTCTTACTTCTTTCTTACTTCTTTCTTACTTCTTTCTTTCTTCTTTCTTTCTTCTTTCATACGTCTTTCTTACTTCTTTCTTACTTCTTTCTTACTTCTTTCTTACTTCTTTCTTACTTCTTTCTTTCTTCTTTCTTCTTTCTTTCTTATTTCTTTCTTACTTCTTTCTTACTTCTTTCTTACTTCTTTCTTTCTTCTTTCTTACTTCTTTCATACTTCTTTTTTACTTCTTTCTTACTTCTTTCTTACTTCTTTCTTACTTCTTTCTTCTTTCTTTCTTACTTCTTTCTTACTTCTTTCTTACTTCTTTCTTCTTTCTTTCTTACTTCTTTCTTACTTCTTTCTTACTTCTTTCTTACTTCTTTCTTACTTCTTTCTTACTTCTTTCTTTCTTCTTTCTTTCTTCTTTCTTACTTCTTTCTTACTTCTTTCTTACTTCTTTCTTACTTCTTTCTTACTTCTTTCTTCTTTCTTTCTTACTTCTTTCTTACTTCTTTCTTACTTCTTTCTTCTTTCTTTCTTACTTTTTTCTTACTTCTTTCTTTCTTAATTCTTTCTTACTTCTTTCGTACTTCTTTCTTACTTCTTTCTTACTTCTTTCTTACTTCTTTCTTACTTCTTTCTTTCTTCTGTCTTCTTTCTTTCTTACTTCTTTCTTACTTCTTTCTTACTTCTTTCTTACTTCTTTCTTTCTTCTTTCTTACTTCTTTCATACTTCTTTCTTACTTCTTTCTTACTTCTTTCTACTTTCTTTCTTACTTCTTTCTTACTTCGTTCTTTCTTCTTTTTTACTTCTTTCTTCATTCCTTCTTAATTCTTTATTACTTCTTTCTTACTTCTTTCTTACTTCTTTCCTACTTCTTTCTTTCTTCTTTCTTCTTTCTTTCTTATTTCTTTCTTACTTCTTTTTTACTTCTTTCTTACATCTTTCTTACTTCTTTCTTTCTTCTTTCTTAGTTCTTTCTTCTTTCTTACTTCTTTCTTACTTCTTTCTTCATTCCTTCTTACTTCTTTCTTACTTCTTTCTTACTTCTTTCTTACTTCTCTCTTACTTCTTTCTTACTTCTTTCTTCTTTCTTTCTTTCTTCTTTCTTTCTTCTTTCTTACTTCTTTCTTACTTCTTTCTTACTTCTTTCTAACTTCTTTTTTCTACATTCTTACTTTTTCTAACTTCTTTCTTAATTCTTTCTTTACTTCTTTCTTACTTCTTTCTTTCTTCTTTCTTACTTCTTTCTTCATTACTTCTTACTTCTTTCTTACTTCTTTCTTACTTCTTTCTTACTTCTTTCTTCTTTCTTACTTCTTTCTTACTTCTTTCTTACTTCTTCCTTACTTATTTCTTACTTCTTTCTTTCTTCTTTCGTAATTCTTTCTTACTTCTTTCTTACTTCTTTCTTACTTCTTTCTTATTTCTTTCTTACTTCTTTCTTACTTCTTTCTTACTTCTTTCTTACTTCTTTCTTTCTTCTTTCTTACTTCTTTCTTTCTTCTTTCTTACTTCTTTCTTACTTCTTTCTTACTTCTTTATTACTTCTTTCTTACTTCTTTCTTACTTCTTTCTTTCTTCTTTCTTACTTCTTTCTTCATTCCTTCTTACTTCTTTCTTACTTCTTTCTTACTGCTTTCTTTCTTCTTTCTTACTTCTTTCTTACTTCTTTCTTACTTCGTTCTAACTTCTTTTTTCTTCTTTCTTACTTCTTTATTACTTCTTTTTTACTTCTTTCTTACTTCTTTCTTTCTTACTTCTTTCTTACTTCTTTCTTTCTTCTTTCTTACTTCTTTCTTCATTCCTTCTTACTTCTTTCTTACTTCTTTCTTACTTCTTTCTTTCTTCTTTCTTTCTTCTTTCTTACTTCTTTCTTATTTCTTTCTTACTTCTTTCTTACTTCTTTCTTACTTCTTTCTTTCTACTTTCTTACTTCTTTCATACTTCTTTTTTACTTCTTTCTTACTTCTTTCTTACTTCTTTCATACTTCTTTTTTACTTCTTTCTTACTTCTTTCTTACTTCTTTCTTACTTCTTTCTTACTTCTTTCTTACTTCTTTCTTACTTCTTTCATACTTCTTTTTTACTTCTTTCTTACTTCTTTTTTACTTCTTTCTTACTTCTTTCTTACTTCTTTCTTACTTCTTTCTTACTTCTTTCTTTCTTCTTTCTTACTTCTTTCTTACTTCTTTCTTACTTCTTTATTACTTCTTTCTTACTTCTTTCTTACTTCTTTCTTTCTTCTTTCTTACTTCTTTCTTCATTCCTTCTTACTTCTTTCTTACTTCTTTCTTACTACTTTCTTTCTTCTTTCTTACTTCTTTCATACGTCTTTTTTACTTCTTTCTTACTTCTTTCTTACTTCTTTCTTACTTCTTTCTTACTTCGTTCTAACTTCTTTTTTCTTCTTTCTTACTTCTTTATTACTTCTTTTTTACTTCTTTCTTACTTCTTTCTTACTTCTTTCTTACTTCTTTCTTTCTTCTTTCATACTTCTTTCATACTTCTTTTTTACTTCTTTCTTACTTCTTTCTTACTTCTTTCATACTTCTTTTTTACTTCTTTCTTACTTCTTTCTTACTTCTTTCTTACTTCTTTCTTACTTCTTTCTTACTTCTTTCATACTTCTTTCATACTTCTTTTTTACTTCTTTCTTACTTCTTTTTTACTTCTTTCTTACTTCTTTCTTACTTCTTTCTTGCTTCTTTCTTACTTCTTTCTTACTTCTTTCTAACTTCTTTTTTCTTATTTCGTAATTCTTTCTTACTTCTTTCTTACTTCTTTCTTACTTCTTTCTTCTTTCTTTCTTACTTCTTTCTTACTTCTTTCTTACTTCTTTCTTACTTCTTTCTTTCTTCATACTTACTTCTTTCTTTCTTCTTTCTTACTTCTTTCTTACTTCTTTCTTTCTTCTTTCTTACTTCTTTCTTACTTCTTTCTTACTTCTTTCTTACTTCTTTCTTACTTCTTTCTTTCTTCTTTCTTTCTTCTTTCATACGTCTTTTTTACTTCTTTCTTACTTCTTTCTTACTTCTTTCTTACTTCTTTCTTACTTCTTTCTTTCTTCTTTCTTCTTTCTTTCTTATTTCTTTCTTACTTCTTTCTTACTTCTTTCTAACTTCTTTCTTTCTTCTTTCTTACTTCTTTCATACTTCTATTTTACCTCTTTCTTACTTCTTTCTTTCTTACTTCTTTCTTCTTTCTTTCTTACTTCTTTCTTACTTCTTTCTTACTTCTTTCTTCTTTCTTTCTTACTTCTTTCTTACTTCTTTCTTACTTCTTTCTTACTTCTTTCTTACTAATTTCTTACTTCTTTCTTTCTTCTTTCTTTCTTCTTTCTTACTTCTTTCTTACTTCTTTCTTACTTCTTTCTTACTTCTTTCTTACTTCTTTCTTCTTTCTTTCTTACTTCTTTCTTACTTCTTTCTTACTTCTTTCTTCTTTCTTTCTTACTTTTTTCTTACTTCTTTCTTTCTTAATTCTTTCTTACTTCTTTCGTACTTCTTTCTTACTTCTTTCTTACTTCTTTCTTACTTCTTTCTTACTTCTTTCTTTCTTCTGTCTTCTTTCTTTCTTACTTCTTTCTTACTTCTTTCTTACTTCTTTCTTACTTCTTTCTTCCTTCTTTCTTACTTCTTTCATACTTCTTTCTTACTTCTTTCTTACTTCTTTCTACTTTCTTTCTTACTTCTTTCTTACTTCGTTCTTTCTTCTTTTTTACTTCTTTCTTCATTCCTTCTTAATTCTTTATTGCTTCTTTCTTACTTCTTTCTTACTTCTTTCCTACTTCTTTCTTTCTTCTTTCTTCTTTCTTTCTTATTTCTTTCTTACTTCTTTTTTACTTCTTTCTTACATCTTTCTTACTTCTTTCTTTCTTCTTTCTTAGTTCTTTCTTCTTTCTTACTTCTTTCTTACTTCTTTCTTCATTCCTTCTTACTTCTTTCTTACTTCTTTCTTACTTCTTTCTTACTTCTCTCTTACTTCTTTCTTACTTCTTTCTTCTTTCTTTCTTTCTTCTTTCTTTATTCTTTCTTACTTCTTTCTTACTTCTTTCTAACTTCTTTTTTCTACATTCTTACTTTTTCTAACTTCTTTCTTAATTCTTTCTTTACTTCTTTCTTACTTCTTTCTTTCTTCTTTCTTACTTCTTTCTTCATTCCTTCTTACTTCTTTCTTACTTCTTTCTTACTTCTTTCTTACTTCTTTCTTCTTTCTTACTTCTTTCTTACTTCTTTCTTACTTCTTCCTTACTTATTTCTTACTTCTTTCTTTCTTCTTTCTTACTTCTTTCATACTTCTTTCTTACTTCTTTCTTACTTCTTTCTTCTTTCTTTCTTACTTCTTTCTTACTTCTTTCTTTCTTAATTCTTTCTTACTTCTTTCGTAATTCTTTCTTACTTCTTTCTTACTTCTTTCTTACTTCTTTCTTATTTCTTTCTTACTTCTTTCTTACTTCTTTCTTACTTCTTTCTTACTTCTTTCTTTCTTCTATCTTACTTCTTTCTTTCTTCTTTATTACTTCTTTCTTACTTCTTTCTTACTTCTTTATTACTTCTTTCTTACTTCTTTCTTACTTCTTTCTTTCTTCTTTCTTACTTCTTTCTTCATTCCTTCTTACTTCTTTCTTACTTCTTTCTTACTGCTTTCTTTCTTCTTTCTTACTTCTTTCATACGTCTTTTTTACTTCTTTCTTACTTCTTTCTTACTTCTTTCTTACTTCTTTCTTACTTCGTTCTAACTTCTTTTTTCTTCTTTCTTACTTCTTTATTACTTCTTTTTTACTTCTTTCTTACTTCTTTCTTACTTCTTTCTTACTTCTTTCTTTCTTCTTTCTTACTTCTTTCTTCATTCCTTCTTACTTCTTTCTTACTTCTTTCTTACTTCTTTCTTTCTTCTTTCTTTCTTCTTTCTTACTTCTTTCTTATTTCTTTCTTACTTCTTTCTTACTTCTTTCTTACTTCTTTCTTTCTTCTTTCTTACTTCTTTCATACTTCTTTTTTACTTCTTTCTTACTTCTTTCTTACTTCTTTCATACTTCTTTTTTACTTCTTTCTTACTTCTTTCTTACTTCTTTCTTACTTCTTTCTTACTTCTTTCTTACTTCTTTCTTACTTCTTTCATACTTCTTTTTTACTTCTTTCTTACTTCTTTTTTACTTCTTTCTTACTTCTTTCTTACTTCTTTCTTACTTCTTTCTTACTTCTTTCTTTCTTCTTTCTTACTTCTTTCTTACTTCTTTCTTACTTCTTTATTACTTCTTTCTTACTTCTTTCTTACTTCTTTCTTTCTTCTTTCTTACTTCTTTCTTCATTCCTTCTTACTTCTTTCTTACTTCTTTCTTACTGCTTTCTTTCTTCTTTCTTACTTCTTTCATACGTCTTTTTTACTTCTTTCTTACTTCTTTCTTACTTCTTTCTTACTTCTTTCTTACTTCGTTCTAACTTCTTTTTTCTTCTTTCTTACTTCTTTATTACTTCTTTTTTACTTCTTTCTTACTTCTTTCTTACTTCTTTCTTTCTTCTTTCTTACTTCTTTCATACTTCTTTTTTACTTCTTTCTTACTTCTTTCTTACTTCTTTCATACTTCTTTTTTACTTCTTTCTTACTTCTTTCTTACTTCTTTCTTACTTCTTTCTTACTTCTTTCTTACTTCTTTCTTACTTCTTTCATACTTCTTTTTTACTTCTTTCTTACTTCTTTTTTACTTCTTTCTTACTTCTTTCTTACTTCTTTCTTGCTTCTTTCTTACTTCTTTCTTACTTCTTTCTTACTTCTTTCTTACTTCTTTCTTACTTCTTTCATACTTCTTTTTTACTTCTTTCTTACTTCTTTTTTACTTCTTTCTTTCTTCTTTCTTACTTCTTTCTTTCTTCTTTCTTACTTCTTTCTTACTTCTTTCTTACTTCTTTCTTCTTTCTTTCTTACTTCTTTCTTACTTCTTTCTTCTTTCTTTCTTACTTTTTTCTTACTTCTTTCTTTCTTAATTCTTTCTTACTTCTTTCGTACTTCTTTCTTACTTCTTTCTTACTTCTTTCTTACTTCTTTCTTACTTCTTTCTTTCTTCTGTCTTCTTTCTTTCTTACTTCTTTCTTACTTCTTTCTTACTTCTTTCTTACTTCTTTCTTTCTTCTTTCTTACTTCTTTCATACTTCTTTCTTACTTCTTTCTTACCTCTTTCTACTTTCTTTCTTACTTCTTTCTTACTTCTTTCTTACTTCGTTCTTTCTTCTTTCTTACTTCTTTCTTCATTACTTCTTAATTCTTTATTACTTCTTTCTTACTTCTTTCTTACTTCTTTCCTACGTCTTTCTTTCTTCTTTCTTCTTTCTTTCTTATTTCTTTCTTACTTCTTTCTTACTTCTTTCTTACTTCTTTCTTACTTCTTTCTTACTTCTTTCTTACTTCTTTTTTACTTCTTTCTTACTTCTTTCTTACTTCTTTCTTACTTCTTTCTTTCTTCTTTCTTACTTCTTTCTTTCTTCTTTCTTACTTCTTTCTTACTTCTTTCTTACTTCTTTATTACTTCTTTCTTACTTCTTTCTTCTTTCTTTCTTACTTCTTTCTTACTTCTTTCTTACTTCTTTCTTCTTTCTTTCTTACTTCTTTCTTACTTCTTTCTTCTTTCTTTCTTACTTCTTTCTTACTTCTTTCTTACTTCTTTCTTTCTTCTTTCTTACTTCTTTCTTTCTTCTTTCTTACTTCTTTCTTACTTCTTTCTTACTTCTTTCTTCTTTCTTTCTTACTTCTTTCTTTCTTCTTTCTTACTTCTTTCTTACTTCTTTCTTTCTTCTTTCTTACTTATTTCTTCTTTCTTTCTTACTTCTTTCTTACTTCTTTCATACTACTTTCTTCATTCCTTCTTACTTCTTTCTCACTTCTTTTTTACTTCTTTCTTACTTCTTTCTTTCTTCTTTCTTCTTTCTTTCTTACTTTTTTCTTACTTCTTTCTTACTTCTTTCTTACTTCTTTCTTTCTTCTTTCTTACTTCTTTCATACTTCTTTCTTACTTCTTTCTTACTTCTTTCTACATTATTTCTTACTTCTTTCTTACTTCTTTCTTACTTCTTTCTTACTTCGTTCTTTCTTCTTTTTTACTTCTTTCTTCATTCCTTCTTAATTCTTTATTACTTCTTTCTTACTTCTTTCTTACTTCTTTCCTACTTCTTTCTTTCTTCTTTCTTCTTTCTTTCTTATTTCTTTCTTACTTCTTTTTACTACTTTCTTACATCTTTCTTACTTCTTTCTTTCTTCTTTCTTAGTTCTTTCTTCTTTCTTACTTCTTTCTTACTTCTTTCTTCATTCCTTCTTACTTCTTTCTTACTTCTTTCTTACTTCTTTCTTACTTCTCTCTTACTTCTTTCTTACTTCTTTCTTCTTTCTTTCTTTCTTCTTTCTTTCTTCTTTCTTACTTCTTTCTTACTTCTTTCTTACTTCTTTCTAACTTCTTTTTTTCTACATTCTTACTTTTTCTTACTTCTTTCTTAATTCTTTCTTTACTTCTTTCTTACTTCTTTCTTTCTTCTTTCTTACTTCTTTCTTCATTCCTTCTTACTTCTTTCTTACTTCTTTCTTACTTCTTTCTTACTTCTTTCTTCTTTCTTACTTCTTTCTTACTTCTTTCTTACTTCTTTCTTACTTATTTCTTACTTCTTTCTTTCTTCTTTCTTACTTCTTTCATACTTCTTTCTTACTTCTTTCTTACTTCTTTCTTCTTTCTTTCTTACTTCTTTCATACTTCTTTTTTACTTCTTTCTTACTTCTTTCTTCTTTCTTTCTTACTTCTTTCTTACTTCTTTCTTTCTTAATTCTTTCTTACTTCTTTCGTAATTCTTTCTTACTTCTTTCTTACTTCTTTCTTGTTTCTTTCTTACTTCTTTCTTACTTCTTTCTTACTTCTTTCTTACTTCTTTCTTTCTTCTTTCTTACTTCTTTCTTTCTTCTTTCTTACTTCTTTCTTACTTCTTTCTTACTTCTTTCTTACTTCTTTCTTTCTTCTTTCTTCTTTCTTTCTTATTTCTTTCTTACTTCTTTCTTACTTCTTTCTTCATTCCTTCTTACTTCTTTCTTACTTCTTTCTTACTGCTTCCTTTCTTCTTTCTTACTTCTTTCATACGTCTTTTTTACTTCTTTCTTACTTCTTTCTTACTTCTTTCTTACTTCTTTCTTACTTGGTTCTAACTTCTTTTTTCTTCTTTCTTACTTCTTTATTACTTCTTTTTTACTTCTTTCTTACTTCTTTCTTACTTCTTTCTTACTTCTTTCTTTCTTCTTTCTTACTTCTTTCTTCATTCCTTCTTACTTCTTTCTTACTTCTTTCTTACTTCTTTCTTTCTTCTTTCTTACTTCTTTCTTATTTCTTTCTTACTTCTTTCTTACTTCTTTCTTACTTCTTTCTTTCTTCTTTCTTACTTCTTTCATACTTCTTTTTTACTTCTTTCTTACTTCTTTCTTACTTCTTTCATACTTCTTTTTTACTTCTTTCTTACTTCTTTCTTACTTCTTTCTTACTTCTTTCTTACTTCTTTCTTACTTCTTTCTTACTTCTTTCATACTTCTTTTTTACTTCTTTCTTACTTCTTTTTTACTTCTTTCTTACTTCTTTCTTACTTCTTTCTTACTTCTTTCTTTCTTCTTTCTTACTTCTTTCTTACTTCTTTCTTACTTCTTTATTACTTCTTTCTTACTTCTTTCTTACTTCTTTCTTTCTTCTTTCTTACTTCTTTCTTCATTCCTTCTTACTTCTTTCTTACTTCTTTCTTACTGCTTTCTTTCTTCTTTCTTACTTCTTTCATACGTCTTTTTTACTTCTTTCTTACTTCTTTCTTACTTCTTTCTTACTTCTTTCTTACTTCGTTCTAACTTCTTTCTTACTTCTTTCTTACTTCTTTCTTACTTCTTTCTTACTTCTTTCTTACTTCTTTCATACTTCTTTTTTACTTCTTTCTTACTTCTTTTTTACTTCTTTCTTACTTCTCTCTTACTTCTTTCTTGCTTCTTTCTTACTTCTTTCTTACTTCTTTCTAACTTCTTTTTTCTTCTTTCGTACTTCTTTCTTACTTCTTTCTTACTTCTTTCTTACTTCTTTCTTCTTTCTTTCTTACTTCTTTCTTACTTCTTTCTTACTTCTTTCTTACTTCTTTCTTTCTTCTTTCTTTATTCTTTCTTCTTTCTTTCTTATTTCTTTCTTACTTCTTTCTTACTTCTTTCTTACTTCTTTCTTTCTTCTTTCTTACTTCTTTCATGCTTCTTTTTTACTTCTTTCTTACTTCTTTCTTACTTCTTTCTTACTTCTTTCTTCTTTCTTTCTTACTTCTTTCTTACTTCTTTCTTACTTCTTTCTTCTTTCTTTCTTACTTCTTTCTTACTTCTTTCTTCTTTCATTCTTACTTCTTTCTTACTTCTTTCTTACTTCTTTCTTACTTCTTTCTTACTTCTTTCTTTCTTCTTTCTTATTTCTTTCTTACTTCTTTCTTACTTCTTTCTTACTTCTTTCTTCTTTCTTTCTTACTTCTTTCTTACTTCTTTCTTACTTCTTTCTTCTTTCTTTCTTACTTTTTTCTTACTTCTTTCTTTCTTAATTCTTTCTTACTTCTTTCGTACTTCTTTCTTACTTCTTTCTTTCTTCTTTCTTACTTCTTTCTTACTTCTTTCTTTCTTCTGTCTTCTTTCTTTCTTACTTCTTTCTTACTTCTTTCTTACTTCTTTCTTACTTCTTTCTTTCTTCTTTCTTACTTCTTTCATACTTCTTTCTTACTTCTTTCTTACTTCTTTCTACTTTCTTTCTTACTTCTTTCTTACTTCTTTCTTACTTCGTTCTTTCTCCTTTCTTACTTCTTTCTTCATTACTTCTTAATTCTTTATTACTTCTTTCTTACTTCTTTCTTACTTCTTTCCTACTTCTTTCTTTCTTCTTTCTTCTTTCTTTCTTATTTCTTTCTTACTTCTTTCTTACTTCTTTCTTACTTCTTTCTTACTTCTTTCTTACTTCTTTCTTACTTCTTTCTTACTTCTTTCTTACTTCTTTCTTACTTCTTTCTTACTTCTTTCTTTCTTCTTTCTTACTTCTTTCTTTCTTCTTTCTTACTTCTTTCTTACTTCTTTCTTACTTCTTTATTACTTCTTTCTTTCTTCTTTCTTTCTTCTTTCTTACTTCTTTCTTTCTTCTTTCTTGCTTCTTTCTTACTTCTTTCTTACTTCTTTCTTACTTCTTTCTTACTTCTTTCTTACTTCTTTCTTTCTTCTTTTTTTCTTCTTTCATACGTCTTTTTTACTTCTTTTTTACTTCTTTCTTACTTCTTTCTTACTTCTTTCTTACTTCGTTCTAACTTCTTTTTTCTTCTTTCTTACTTCTTTCTTACTTCTTTCTTACTTCTTTCTTCTTTCTTTCTTACTTCTTTCTTACTTCTTTCTTACTTCTTCCTTACTTCTTTCTTACTTCTTTCTTTCTTCTTTCTTCTTTCTTTCTTATTTCTTTCTTACTTCTTTCTTACTTCTTTCTTACTTCTTTCTTTCTTCTTTCTTACTTCTTTCATACTTCTTTTTTACTTCTTTCTTACTTCTTTCTTACTTCTTTCTTACTTCTTTCTTACTTCTTTCTTACTTCTTTCTTCTTTCTTTCTTACTTCTTTCTTACTTCTTTCTTCTTTCTTTCTTACTTCTTTCTTACTTCTTTCTTACTTCTTTCCTACTTCTTTCTTTCTTCTTTCTTCTTTCTTTCTTATTTCTTTCTTACTTCTTTCTTCCTTCTTTCTTACTTCTTTCTTACTTCTTTCTTACTTCTTTCTTACTTCTTTTTTACTTCTTTCTTACTTCTTTCTTACTTCTTTCTTACTTCTTTCTTACTTCTTTCTTTCTTCTTTCTTACTTCTTTCTTTCTTCTTTCTTGCTTCTTTCTTACTTCTTTCTTACTTCTTTATTACTTCTTTCTTACTTCTTTCTTACTTCTTTCTTTCTTCTTTCTTTCTTCTTTCATACGTCTTTTTTACTTCTTTCTTACTTCTTTCTTACTTCTTTCTTACTTCGTTCTAACTTCTTTTTTCTTCTTTCTTACTTCTTTCTTACTTCTTTCTTACTTCTTTCTTCTTTCTTTCTTACTTCTTTCTTACTTCTTTCTTACTTCTTTCTTACTTCTTTCTTACTTCTTTCTTTCTTCTTTCTTCTTTCTTTCTTATTTCTTTCTTACTTCTTTCTTACTTCTTTCTTACTTCTTTCTTTCTTCTTTCTTACTTCTTTCATACTTCTTTTTTACTTCTTTTTTACTTCTTTCTTACTTCTTTCTTACTTCTTTATTCTTTCTTTCTTACTTCTTTCTTACTTCTTTCTTACTTCTTTCTTCTTTCTTTCTTACTTCTTTCTTACTTCTTTCTTTCTTCTTTCTTACTTCTTTCTTTCTTCTTTCTTACTTCTTTCTTACTTCTTTCTTACTTATTTCTTCTTTCTTTCTTACTTCTTTCTTACTTCTTTCATACTACTTTCTTCATTCCTTCTTACTTCTTTCTCACTTCTTTCTTACTTCTTTCTTACTTCTTTCTTTCTTCTTTCTTCTTTCTTTCTTACTTTTTTCTTACTTCTTTCTTACTTCTTTCTTACTTCTTTCTTTCTTCTTTCTTACTTCTTTCATACTTCTTTCTTACTTCTTTCTTACTTCTTTCTACATTATTTCTTACTTCTTTCTTACTTCTTTCTTACTTCTTTCTTACTTCGTTCTTTCTTCTTTTTTACTTCTTTCTTCATTCCTTCTTAATTCTTTATTACTTCTTTCTTACTTCTTTCTTACTTCTTTCCTACTTCTTTCTTTCTTCTTTCTTCTTTCTTTCTTATTTCTTTCTTACTTCTTTTTACTTCTTTCTTACATCTTTCTTACTTCTTTCTTTCTTCTTTCTTAGTTCTTTCTTCTTTCTTACTTCTTTCTTACTTCTTTCTTCATTCCTTCTTACTTCTTTCTTACTTCTTTCTTACTTCTTTCTTACTTCTCTCTTACTTCTTTCTTACTTCTTTCTTCTTTCTTTCTTTCTTCTTTCTTTCTTCTTTCTTACTTCTTTCTTACTTCTTTCTTACTTCTTTCTAACTTCTTTTTTCTACATTCTTACTTTTTCTTACTTCTTTCTTAATTCTTTCTTTACTTCTTTCTTACTTCTTTCTTTCTTCTTTCTTACTTCTTTCTTCATTCCTTCTTACTTCTTTCTTACTTCTTTCTTACTTCTTTCTTACTTCTTTCTTCTTTCTTACTTCTTTCTTACTTCTTTCTTACTTCTTTCTTACTTATTTATTACTTCTTTCTTTCTTCTTTCTTACTTCTTTCATACTTCTTTCTTACTTCTTTCTTACTTCTTTCTTCTTTCTTTCTTACTTCTTTCATACTTCTTTTTTACTTCTTTCTTACTTCTTTCTTCTTTCTTTCTTACTTCTTTCTTACTTCTTTCTTTCTTAATTCTTTCTTACTTCTTTCGTAATTCTTTCTTACTTCTTTCTTACTTCATTCTTACTTCTTTCTTGTTTCTTTCTTACTTCTTTCTTACTTCTTTCTTACTTCTTTCTTACTTCTTTCTTTCTTCTTTCTTACTTCTTTCTTTCTTCTTTCTTACTTCTTTCTTACTTCTTTCTTACTTCTTTCTTCTTTCTTTCTTACTTCTTTCTTACTTCTTTCTTACTTCTTTCTTACTTCTTTCTTCATTCCTTCTTACTTCTTTCTTACTGCTTTCTTTCTTCTTTCTTACTTCTTTCATACGTCTTTTTTACTTCTTTCTTACTTCTTTCTTACTTCTTTCTTACTTCTTTCTTACTTCGTTCTAACTTCTTTTTTCTTCTTTCTTACTTCTTTATTACTTCTTTTTTACTTCTTTCTTACTTCTTTCTTACTTCTTTCTTACTTCTTTCTTACTTCTTTCTTTCTTCTTTCTTACTTCTTTCTTCATTCCTTCTTACTTCTTTCTTACTTCTTTCTTACTTCTTTCTTTCTTCTTTCTTTCTTCTTTCTTACTTCTTTCTTATTTCTTTCTTACTTCTTTCTTACTTCTTTCTTACTTCTTTCTTACTTCTTTCTTTCTTCTTTCTTACTTCTTTCATACTTCTTTTTTACTTCTTTCTTACTTCTTTCTTACTTCTTTCATACTTCTTTTTTACTTCTTTCTTACTTCTTTCTTACTTCTTTCTTACTTCTTTCTTACTTCTTTCTTACTTCTTTCTTACTTCTTTCATACTTCTTTTTTACTTCTTTCTTACTTCTTTTTTACTTCTTTCTTACTTCTTTCTTACTTCTTTCTTACTTCTTTCTTTCTTCTTTCTTACTTCTTTCTTACTTCTTTCTTACTTCTTTATTACTTCTTTCTTACTTCTTTCTTACTTCTTTCTTACTTCTTTCATACTTCTTTTTTACTTCTTTCTTACTTCTTTTTTACTTCTTTCTTACTTCTCTCTTACTTCTTTCTTGCTTCTTTCTTACTTCTTTCTTACTTCTTTCTAACTTCTTTTTTCTTCTTTCGTACTTCTTTCTTACTTCTTTCTTACTTCTTTCTTACTTCTTTCTTCTTTCTTTCTTACTTCTTTCTTACTTCTTTCTTACTTCTTTCTTACTTCTTTCTTTCTTCTTACTTACTTCTTTCTTACTTCTTTCTTACTTCTTTCTTACTTCGTTCTAACTTCTTTTTTCTTCTTTCTTACTTCTTTCTTACTTCTTTCTTCTTTCTTTCTTACTTCTTTCTTACTTCTTTCTTACTTCTTTCTTACTTCTTTCTTACTTCTTTCTTTCTTCTTTCTTCTTTCTTTTTTATTTCTTTCTTACTTCTTTCTTACTTCTTTCTTACTTCTTTCTTTCTTCTTTCTTACTTCTTTCATACTTCTTTTTTACTTCTTTCTTACTTCTTTCTTACTTCTTTCTTACTTCTTTCTTCTTTCTTTCTTACTTCTTTCTTACTTCTTTCTTACTTCTTTCTTCTTTCTTTCTTACTTCTTTCTTACTTCTTTCTTCTTTCTTTCTTACTTCTTTCTTACTTCTTTCTTACTTCTTTCTTTCTTCTTTCTTACTTCTTTCTTTCTTCTTTCTTATTTCTTTCTTACTTCTTTCTTACTTCTTTCTTACTTCTTTCTTCTTTCTTTCTTACTTCTTTCTTACTTCTTTCTTACTTCTTTCTTCTTTCTTTCTTACTTTTTTCTTACTTCTTTCTTTCTTAATTCTTTCTTACTTCTTTCGTACTTCTTTCTTACTTCTTTCTTACTTCTTTCTTACTTCTTTCTTACTTCTTTCTTTCTTCTGTCTTCTTTCTTTCTTACTTCTTTCTTACTTCTTTCTTACTTCTTTCTTACTTCTTTCATACTTCTTTTTTACTTCTTTCTTACTTCTTTCTTACTTCTTTCTTACTTCTTTCTTACTTCTTTCTTACTTCTTTCATACTTCTTTTTTACTTCTTTCTTACTTCTTTTTTACTTCTTTCTTACTTCTTTCTTACTTCTTTCTTGCTTCTTTCTTACTTCTTTCTTACTTCTTTCTAACTTCTTTTTTCTTCTTTCTTACTTCTTTCTTACTTCTTTCTTACTTCTTTCTTACTTCTTTCATACTTCTTTTTTACTTCTTTCTTACTTCTTTTTTACTTCTTTCTTACTTCTCTCTTACTTCTTTCTTGCTTCTTTCTTACTTCTTTCTTACTTCTTTCTAACTTCTTTTTTCTTCTTTCGTACTTCTTTCTTACTTCTTTCTTACTTCTTTCTTACTTCTTTCTTCTTTCTTTCTTACTTCTTTCTTACTTCTTTCTTACTTCTTTCTTACTTCTTTCTTTCTTCTTACTTACTTCTTTCTTACTTCTTTCTTACTTCTTTCTTACTTCGTTCTAACTTCTTTTTTCTTCTTTCTTACTTCTTTCTTACTTCTTTCTTACTTCTTTCTTCTTTCTTTCTTACTTCTTTCTTACTTCTTTCTTACTTCTTTCTTACTTCTTTCTTACTTCTTTCTTTCTTCTTTCTTCTTTCTTTCTTATTTCTTTCTTACTTCTTTCTTACTTCTTTCTTACTTCTTTCTTTCTTCTTTCTTACTTCTTTCATACTTCTTTTTTACTTCTTTCTTACTTCTTTCTTACTTCTTTCTTACTTCTTTCTTCTTTCTTTCTTACTTCTTTCTTACTTCTTTCTTACTTCTTTCTTCTTTCTTTCTTACTTCTTTCTTACTTCTTTCTTCTTTCTTTCTTACTTCTTTCTTACTTCTTTCTTACTTCTTTCTTTCTTCTTTCTTACTTCTTTCTTTCTTCTTTCTTATTTCTTTCTTACTTCTTTCTTACTTCTTTCTTACTTCTTTCTTCTTTCTTTCTTACTTCTTTCTTACTTCTTTCTTACTTCTTTCTTCTTTCTTTCTTACTTTTTTCTTACTTCTTTCTTTCTTAATTCTTTCTTACTTCTTTCGTACTTCTTTCTTACTTCTTTCTTACTTCTTTCTTACTTCTTTCTTACTTCTTTCTTTCTTCTGTCTTCTTTCTTTCCTACTTCTTTCTTACTTCTTTCTTACTTCTTTCTTACTTCTTTCTTTCTTCTTTCTTACTTCTTTCATACTTCTTTCTTACTTCTTTCTTACTTCTTTCTACTTTCTTTCTTACTTCTTTCTTACTTCTTTCTTACTTCGTTCTTTCTTCTTTCTTACTTCTTTCTTCATTACTTCTTAATTCTTTATTACTTCTTTCTTACTTCTTTCTTACTTCTTTCCTACTTCTTTCTTTCTTCTTTCTTCTTTCTTTCTTATTTCTTTCTTACTTCTTTCTTACTTCTTTCTTACTTCTTTCTTACTTCTTTCTTACTTCTTTCTTACTTCTTTTTTACTTCTTTCTTACTTCTTTCTTACTTCTTTCTTACTTCTTTCTTACTTCTTTCTTTCTTCTTTCTTACTTCTTTCTTTCTTCTTTCTTACTTCTTTCTTACTTCTTTCTTACTTCTTTATTACTTCTTTCTTACTTCTTTCTTACTTCTTTCTTTCTTCTTTCTTTCTTCTTTCATACGTCTTTTTTACTTCTTTCTTACTTCTTTCTTACTTCTTTCTTACTTCGTTCTAACTTCTTTTTTCTTCTTTCTTACTTCTTTCTTACTTCTTTCTTACTTCTTTCTTACTTCTTTCTTACTTCTTTCTTACTTCTTTCTTTCTTCTTTCTTACTTCTTTCATACTTCTTTTTTACTTCTTTCTTACTTCTTTTTTACTTCTTTCATACTTCTTTTTTACTTCTTTCTTGCTTCTTTCTTACTTCTTTCTTACTTCTTTCTTACTTCTTTCTTACTTCTTTCTTACTTCTTTCATACTTCTTTTTTACTTCTTTCTTACTTCTTTCTTCTTTCTTTCTTACTTCTTTCTTACTTCTTTCTTACTTCTTTCTTACTTCTTTCTTTCTTCTTACTTACTTCTTTCTTACTTCTTTCTTACTTCTTTCTTACTTCGTTCTAACTTCTTTTTTCTTCTTTCTTACTTCTTTCTTACTTCTTTCTTACTTCTTTCTTCTTTCTTTCTTACTTCTTTCTTACTTCTTTCTTACTTCTTTCTTACTTCTTTCTTTCTTCTTTCTTCTTTCTTTCTTATTTCTTTCTTACTTCTTTCTTACTTCTTTCTTACTTCTTTCTTTCTTCTTTCTTACTTCTTTCATACTTCTTTTTTACTTCTTTCTTACTTCTTTCTTACTTCTTTCTTACTTCTTTCTTCTTTCTTTCTTACTTCTTTCTTCTTTCTTTCTTACTTCTTTCTTACTTCTTTCTTACTTCTTTCTTACTTCTTTCTTACTTCTTTCTTTCTTCTTTCTTCTTTCTTTCTTATTTCTTTCTTACTTCTTTCTTACTTCTTTCTTACTTCTTTCTTTCTTCTTTCTTACTTCTTTCATACTTCTTTTTTACTTCTTTCTTACTTCTTTCTTACTTCTTTCTTACTTCTTTCTTCTTTCTTTCTTACTTCTTTCTTACTTCTTTCTTACTTCTTTCTTCTTTCTTTCTTACTTCTTTCTTACTTCTTTCTTCTTTCTTTCTTACTTCTTTCTTACTTCTTTCTTACTTCTTTCTTTCTTCTTTCTTACTTCTTTCTTTCTTCTTTCTTATTTCTTTCTTACTTCTTTCTTACTTCTTTCTTACTTCTTTCTTACTTCTTTCTTACTTCTTTCATACTTCTTTTTTACTTCTTTCTTACTTCTTTTTTACTTCTTTCTTACTTCTTTCTTACTTCTTTCTTACTTCTTTCTTTCTTCTTTCTTACTTCTTTCTTACTTCTTTCTTACTTCTTTATTACTTCTTTCTTACTTCTTTCTTACTTCTTTCTTTCTTCTTTCTTACTTCTTTCTTCATTCCTTCTTACTTCTTTCTTACTTCTTTCTTACTGCTTTCTTTCTTCTTTCTTACTTCTTTCATACGTCTTTTTTACTTCTTTCTTACTTCTTTCTTACTTCTTTCTTACTTCTTTCTTACTTCCTTCTAACTTCTTTTTTCTTCTTTCTTACTTCTTTATTACTTCTTTTTTACTTCTTTCTTACTTCTTTCTTACTTCTTTCATACTTCTTTCTTTCTTCTTTCTTACTTCTTTCATACTTCTTTTTTACTTCTTTCTTACTTCTTTCTTACTTCTTTCTTACTTCTTTCTTACTTCTTTCTTACTTCTTTCATACTTCTTTTTTACTTCTTTCTTACTTCTTTTTTACTTCTTTCTTACTTCTTTCTTACTTCTTTCTTGCTTCTTTCTTACTTCTTTCTTACTTCTTTCTAACTTCTTTTTTCTTCTTTCTTACTTCTTTCTTACTTCTTTCTTACTTCTTTCTTACTTCTTTCATACTTCTTTTTTACTTCTTTCTTACTTCTTTTTTACTTCTTTCTTACTTATCTCTTACTTCTTTCTTGCTTCTTTCTTACTTCTTTCTTACTTCTTTCTAACTTCTTTTTTCTTCTTTCGTACTTCTTTCTTACTTCTTTCTTACTTCTTTCTTACTTCTTTCTTCTTTCTTTCTTACTTCTTTCTTACTTCTTTCTTACTTCTTTCTTACTTCTTTCTTTCTTCTTACTTACTTCTTTCTTACTTCTTTCTTACTTCTTTCTTACTTCGTTCTAACTTCTTTTTTCTTCTTTCTTACTTCTTTCTTACTTCTTTCTTACTTCTTTCTTCTTTCTTTCTTACTTCTTTCTTACTTCTTTCTTACTTCTTTCTTACTTCTTTCTTACTTCTTTCTTTCTTCTTTCTTCTTTCTTTCTTATTTCTTTCTTACTTCTTTCTTACTTCTTTCTTACTTCTTTCTTTCTTCTTTCTTACTTCTTTCATACTTCTTTTTTACTTCTTTCTTACTTCTTTCTTACTTCTTTCTTACTTCTTTCTTCTTTCTTTCTTACTTCTTTCTTACTTCTTTCTTACTTCTTTCTTCTTTCTTTCTTACTTCTTTCTTACTTCTTTCTTCTTTCTTTCTTACTTCTTTCTTACTTCTTTCTTACTTCTTTCTTTCTTCTTTCTTACTTCTTTCTTTCTTCTTTCTTATTTCTTTCTTACTTCTTTCTTACTTCTTTCTTACTTCTTTCTTCTTTCTTTCTTACTTCTTTCTTACTTCTTTCTTACTTCTTTCTTCTTTCTTTCTTACTTTTTTCTTACTTCTTTCTTTCTTAATTCTTTCTTACTTCTTTCGTACTTCTTTCTTACTTCTTTCTTACTTCTTTCTTACTTCTTTCTTACTTCTTTCTTTCTTCTGTCTTCTTTCTTTCTTACTTCTTTCTTACTTCTTTCTTACTTCTTTCTTACTTCTTTCATACTTCTTTTTTACTTCTTTCTTACTTCTTTCTTACTTCTTTCTTACTTCTTTCTTACTTCTTTCTTACTTCTTTCATACTTCTTTTTTACTTCTTTCTTACTTCTTTTTTACTTCTTTCTTACTTCTTTCTTACTTCTTTCTTGCTTCTTTCTTACTTCTTTCTTACTTCTTTCTAACTTCTTTTTTCTTCTTTCTTACTTCTTTCTTACTTCTTTCTTACTTCTTTCTTACTTCTTTCATACTTCTTTTTTACTTCTTTCTTACTTCTTTTTTACTTCTTTCTTACTTCTCTCTTACTTCTTTCTTGCTTCTTTCTTACTTCTTTCTTACTTCTTTCTAACTTCTTTTTTCTTCTTTCGTACTTCTTTCGTACTTCTTTCTTACTTCTTTCTTACTTCTTTCTTCTTTCTTTCTTACTTCTTTCTTACTTCTTTCTTACTTCTTTCTTACTTCTTTCTTTCTTCTTTCTTCTTTCTTTCTTATTTCTTTCTTACTTCTTTCTTACTTCTTTCTTACTTCTTTCTTTCTTCTTTCTTACTTCTTTCATACTTCTTTTTTACTTCTTTCTTACTTCTTTCTTACTTCTTTCTTACTTCTTTCTTCTTTCTTTCTTACTTCTTTCTTCTTTCTTTCTTACTTCTTTCTTACTTCTTTCTTACTTCTTTCTTACTTCTTTCTTACTTCTTTCTTTCTTCTTTCTTCTTTCTTTCTTATTTCTTTCTTACTTCTTTCTTACTTCTTTCTTACTTCTTTCTTTCTTCTTTCTTACTTCTTTCATACTTCTTTTTTACTTCTTTCTTACTTCTTTCTTACTTCTTTCTTACTTCTTTCTTCTTTCTTTCTTACTTCTTTCTTACTTCTTTCTTACTTCTTTCTTCTTTCTTTCTTACTTCTTTCTTACTTCTTTCTTCTTTCTTTCTTACTTCTTTCTTACTTCTTTCTTACTTCTTTCTTTCTTCTTTCTTACTTCTTTCTTTCTTCTTTCTTATTTCTTTCTTACTTCTTTCTTACTTCTTTCTTACTTCTTTCTTACTTCTTTCTTACTTCTTTCATACTTCTTTTTTACTTCTTTCTTACTTCTTTTTTACTTCTTTCTTACTTCTTTCTTACTTCTTTCTTACTTCTTTCTTTCTTCTTTCTTACTTCTTTCTTACTTCTTTCTTACTTCTTTATTACTTCTTTCTTACTTCTTTCTTACTTCTTTCTTTCTTCTTTCTTACTTCTTTCTTCATTCCTTCTTACTTCTTTCTTACTTCTTTCTTACTGCTTTCTTTCTTCTTTCTTACTTCTTTCATACGTCTTTTTTACTTCTTTCTTACTTCTTTCTTACTTCTTTCTTACTTCTTTCTTACTTCCTTCTAACTTCTTTTTTCTTCTTTCTTACTTCTTTATTACTTCTTTTTACTTCTTTCTTACTTCTTTCTTACTTCTTTCATACTTCTTTCTTTCTTCTTTCTTACTTCTTTCATACTTCTTTTTTACTTCTTTCTTACTTCTTTCTTACTTCTTTCTTACTTCTTTCTTACTTCTTTCTTACTTCTTTCATACTTCTTTTTTACTTCTTTCTTACTTCTTTTTTACTTCTTTCTTACTTCTTTCTTACTTCTTTCTTGCTTCTTTCTTACTTCTTTCTTACTTCTTTCTAACTTCTTTTTTCTTCTTTCTTATTCTTTCTTACTTCTTTCTTACTTCTTTCTTACTTCTTTCATACTTCTTTTTTACTTCTTTCTTACTTCTTTTTTACTTCTTTCTTACTTATCTCTTACTTCTTTCTTGCTTCTTTCTTACTTCTTTCTTACTTCTTTCTAACTTCTTTTTTCTTCTTTCGTACTTCTTTCTTACTTCTTTCTTACTTCTTTCTTACTTCTTTCTTCTTTCTTTCTTACTTCTTTCTTACTTCTTTCTTACTTCTTTCTTACTTCTTTCTTTCTTCTTACTTACTTCTTTCTTACTCTTCTCTTACTTCTTTCTTACTTCGTTCTAACTTCTTTTTTCTTCTTTCTTACTTCTTTCTTACTTCTTTCTTACTTCTTTCTTCTTTCTTTCTTACTTCTTTCTTACTTCTTTCTTACTTCTTTCTTACTTCTTTCTTACTTCTTTCTTTCTTCTTTTCTTCTTTCTTTCTTATTTCTTTCTTACTTCTTTCTTACTTCTTTCTTACTTCTTTCTTTCTTCTTTCTTACTTCTTTCATACTTCTTTTTTACTTCTTTCTTACTTCTTTCTTACTTCTTTCTTACTTCTTTCTTCTTTCTTTCTTACTTCTTTCTTACTTCTTTCTTACTTCTTTCTTCTTTCTTTCTTACTTCTTTCTTACTTCTTTCTTCTTTCTTTCTTACTTCTTTCTTACTTCTTTCTTACTTCTTTCTTTCTTCTTTCTTACTTCTTTCTTTCTTCTTTCTTATTTCTTTCTTACTTCTTTCTTACTTCTTTCTTACTTCTTTCTTCTTTCTTTCTTACTTCTTTCTTACTTCTTTCTTACTTCTTTCTTCTTTCTTTCTTACTTTTTTCTTACTTCTTTCTTTCTTAATTCTTTCTTACTTCTTTCGTACTTCTTTCTTACTTCTTTCTTACTTCTTTCTTACTTCTTTCTTACTTCTTTCTTTCTTCTGTCTTCTTTCTTTCTTACTTCTTTCTTACTTCTTTCTTACTTCTTTCTTACTTCTTTCATACTTCTTTTTTACTTCTTTCTTACTTCTTTCTTACTTCTTTCTTACTTCTTTCTTACTTCTTTCTTACTTCTTTCATACTTCTTTTTTACTTCTTTCTTACTTCTTTTTTACTTCTTTCTTACTTCTTTCTTACTTCTTTCTTGCTTCTTTCTTACTTCTTTCTTACTTCTTTCTAACTTCTTTTTTCTTCTTTCTTACTTCTTTCTTACTTCTTTCTTACTTCTTTCTTACTTCTTTCATACTTCTTTTTTACTTCTTTCTTACTTCTTTTTTACTTCTTTCTTACTTCTCTCTTACTTCTTTCTTGCTTCTTTCTTACTTCTTTCTTACTTCTTTCTAACTTCTTTTTTCTTCTTTCGTACTTCTTTCTTACTTCTTTCTTACTTCTTTCTTACTTCTTTCTTCTTTCTTTCTTACTTCTTTCTTACTTCTTTCTTACTTCTTTCTTACTTCTTTCTTTCTTCTTACTTACTTCTTTCTTACTTCTTTCTTACTTCTTTCTTACTTCGTTCTAACTTCTTTTTTCTTCTTTCTTACTTCTTTCTTACTTCTTTCTTACTTCTTTCTTCTTTCTTTCTTACTTCTTTCTTACTTCTTTCTTACTTCTTTCTTACTTCTTTCTTACTTCTTTCTTTCTTCTTTCTTCTTTCTTCTTATTTCTTTCTTACTTCTTTCTTACTTCTTTCTTACTTCTTTCTTTCTTCTTTCTTACTTCTTTCATACTTCTTTTTTACTTCTTTCTACTTCTTTCTTACTTCTTTCTTACTTCTTTCTTCTTTCTTTCTTACTTCTTTCTTACTTCTTTCTTACTTCTTTCTTCTTTCTTTCTTACTTCTTTCTTACTTCTTTCTTCTTTCTTTCTTACTTCTTTCTTACTTCTTTCTTACTTCTTTCTTTCTTCTTTCTTACTTCTTTCTTTCTTCTTTCTTATTTCTTTCTTACTTCTTTCTTACTTCTTTCTTACTTCTTTCTTCTTTCTTTCTTACTTCTTTCTTACTTCTTTCTTACTTCTTTCTTCTTTCTTTCTTATTTCTTTCTTACTTCTTTCTTACTTCTTTCTTACTTCTTTCTTTCTTCTTTCTTACTTCTTTCATACTTCTTTTTTACTTCTTTCTTACTTCTTTCTTACTTCTTTCTTACTTCTTTCTTACTTCTTTCTTACTTCTTTCTTCTTTCTTTCTTACTTCTTTCTTACTTCTTTCTTCTTTCTTTCTTACTTCTTTCTTACTTCTTTCTTACTTCTTTCCTACTTCTTTCTTTCTTCTTTCTTCTTTCTTTCTTATTTCTTTCTTACTTCTTTCTTCCTTCTTTCTTACTTCTTTCTTACTTCTTTCTTACTTCTTTTTTACTTCTTTCTTACTTCTTTCTTACTTCTTTCTTACTTCTTTCTTACTTCTTTCTTTCTTCTTTCTTACTTCTTTCTTTCTTCTTTCTTGCTTCTTTCTTACTTCTTTCTTACTTCTTTATTACTTCTTTCTTACTTCTTTCTTACTTCTTTCTTTCTTCTTTCTTTCTTCTTTCATACGTCTTTTTTACTTCTTTCTTACTTCTTTCTTACTTCTTTCTTACTTCGTTCTAACTTCTTTTTTCTTCTTTCTTACTTCTTTCTTACTTCTTTCTTACTTCTTTCTTCTTTCTTTCTTACTTCTTTCTTACTTCTTTCTTACTTCTTTCTTACTTA